>NC_137613.1:37394607-37692107 GCF_963280865.1 Gymnoscopelus braueri | reverse complement strand
GTGTGTGTGTGTGTGTGTGTGTGTGTGTGTGTGTGTGTGTGTGTGTGTGTCTGTGTGTGTGTGTGTGTGTGTGTGTGTGTGTGTGTGTGTGTGTGTGTGTGTGTGTGTGTGTTTTTCGACCATACTGTGCTGTCCCTCTGCCAGGTGGGCCCTCTTCCTGCTTATGTCACATGGGAGGGGCCTGGGTTCTGGGCAGGCTATAGCTAGCTTTATTTCCCTGGCAAATGTTGTCACCACAACCAGCCACAGTCCTCCCCTCCTCCTCCTACCCCCTCCTCCTCCTCCTCCTCCTCCTCCTCCTCCTCCTACACTCCTGTCCTCTGCTACAGTACATCCCTCACACCTCTTCTCCGTCTGTCACAAGTGCCACAGATCTCCAGAGGATAACATGTCATGGAGACCACGGGAAGACTGGCGCTCTGTATCTGCACTGCGCTGTTCATGCTAGCAGGTAAGAGGTATGATTTGGGTTGTTTGTGGCTGGAGTGTTGAGCTTTTTATCTTATTCTATCATTGTTACTACTGAGTTACAGTTACTGTCACTATGGCTGCAGTGTTTGGGTTGGCAGCGGAGAGTGGAAGTTGGGAGTTTTCGAAGAGAGGAAGGTGTTTGTGGAGTGTTAGAATGAAACCTTCACTCTGAACTGAAATATTTTGCCCATTTATGTTTGTTTGATTGGAGATCAGAGGGATGAGTGAAGCCGTAGGAACACCTGTATATTGAAGTTCCAATTGAACCGTAACAGTGCTCATGCACCTGAAGATATTATTACTTGAATGTTTTGACTTCTAGGAAGTCTTGACAACAAAGTAATAATCCCATAAATAAATCAAGTAGATCTTTAAATTATGTGGACATTTTAAAGTTGAATTTGATACTTCTATCTATCTATCTATCTATCTATCTGTCTATCTGTCTGTCTGTCTGTCTGTCTGTCTGTCTGTCTGTCTGTCTGTCTGTCTGTCGTCTGTATTCATACCTATATTTCCTCTTGCTTGTAAAGTAATATATTGTAGGTATCGAGTCACTTTGGAGCAGATTAAAACATCACCTAACGAAAGCATTTAGACTTAGAATACAATAGTTTACTAGAGTCTTAGATTTATTTATTACTGGTTGCAAACACAAGACATAGGGAAGGAGTGAGAGGAAAGAGTGGGTCATAGCACGGCGACTCTGACTGGTCCCAACGTCCCTCATGTGACCAAATAAACCCCAGACAAGATCTTCAAACAGGGACTGTCCGTTTCTTTGATGCTTGTGTCATTAACCTCGCTTGAAAGACAGTGTTTGTCTTGTTATCAGTTGGAGAGGCGCGGGGGGACGTGGCATCTGATGGTGGCACATCACCATCTTAACACGCACTGTTTGACAGTATTTACCGTCCAAACAACTTGTCCGCATGTGAGGGCGCTGGGAGGCAGGTGCTTCCGAGTCCTTGTGTTTGGTTAACTTCTTTGAATTTGAGTGTGAGTCTGTATGTGTGTGTGTGTGTGTGTGTGTGTGTGTGTGTGTGTGTGTGTGTGTGTGTGTGTGTGTGTGTGTGTGTGTGTGTGTGTGTGTGTGTGTGTGTGTGTGTGTGTGTGTGTGTGTGTGTGTGTGTGTGTGTGTGTGTGTGTGTGTGTGTGTGTGTGTGTGTGTGTGTCTGCATGTGTATGTGTGTAGATTAGAAGATGTCCTCTTGCCTCAAAGCCCATTGTGACTATATGTAATCTCCTTATCACCACAACAATCCCTGTGCTGTTTGGGCGACAACAGGGGAGAAGCGGGTGCGACACACTCCTGCCTTTTCTGCCTATTCACCGCTTTGCTGATGTAAACAGAGGCACACTTCCGACAACAGGCAGACACACACACACACACACACACACACACACACACACACACACACACACACACACACACACACACACACACACACACACACACACACACACACACACACACACACACACACACACACACACACACACACACACCCCTACAGGCTGACACACTTAGACCTGCCTGCAGGCCTGTCGGGGGGGAAGCGTGCCATGGGGCTGTTGGTGCTTGCATATATTATTTAAGACATAACACCAGCCACACAGTCAGTCTATTGTAATGGCTGACTTGAGCTTCACGTCCCCATGGGAGAAGACAGTGGACAGGCCACCATGAGAAGGCTAGGGGAGGGGGCTGAATCTGAAATAATACAACAGAGATTTCTTTTTTTGGGGGGGATACAATGTCATAAACGTGGTTATGAGGTTGAAGGGATGAAACTTCCCCAAAATTCCTCCTCCTTTACTTAACCCGTAGGCTATATACTTCATTGCCCGGAGTCCCCCAGGGGTCTGTACTAAGTCGTTCCCTCTACACCTCTTCACCCAAATTAGACGTACAAGCTCACAACACATTGCGAACTGACAGCCGTCTTTATTGCACTACTCCTTAATATTTATGATGATAACAGTAAAAATGTGTTGTTGTTCAATGCTAACTACAACAGTTTGAATTGTCAATCTCTATGGAATGATGAATTTCTCTTTTTAGCTTCAGTCTTCAATTTTAATTTCCTCTGTACAGTATTCCCACAGACCTGGGGGAAAATGTTTGATCAATTCTCCCACCACCACCAGAGATAAAGAGAAGATGAACAGTCAGAAATATGCAGTTAAGACAAGCGGGAAACTAAATAGGTAGACTAGAGAGGTGTCGGTAAAATGAGATGATAATGAGTAAAAAATACTCCTCCTTTGTCCACTTACCTGCTGCTGCTTAACTTGACCTGACAACCCGAACCCAAAACACCCCCCTTTCATCCACCCACCCACCCTGCTCCCTCCATCCTTTTCACCTCAAGCTGTCAAACGTACCACCTGCAAAATGACACCTCCATTGTGCTGGAACGTATTAGCGTTAAAACATTCAAACCAATAACTGCCAAATGAGGATTCAAACGGCATCAAATGAACAATTCCGTTAAAGCACAATGTAAACAACCCTGTCGAAACAATGGTAGCTATTGAATACTATTCTCCTGTTGTCCAAGGTGACTGTCTTCAGCCGGTGAGCAAACTCACCTGGTAACCATGGGGTTTGTAAATAGAAAGCTTGGTGTACAACAGTTAGCAAGCTCCTTCAGACAGCCCAAGTGTTTGTTTTGCAACCGGATGAAAAAGACAGGCCTAGTCTGTGTCTGCCAACGATGACAGAGGGATCTGGGTCAATATTAACTCATTACAGTTTGAAATAAAGATATAATAGATTGCACAGCAAAACAGACATTCACCACCATATAGGCTACTACAGTATATAAATGCGTCATTTTTATCTAATGAAACAACTGCCTACTTAATGGCTTATAAACATATTACATATGTATAATGTATTTTAATCTGCTTATACCAATGTACAATTATAGTTATAAGAACTCATAGTATTATAATGGATACTCACAGACATTTTGGGGCAAGGATAGTGTATTATAATTATCATAGTTGTAATAGAGTATAATCATTTATAATGTATGATAACCACTGTTATAATACATTAGTGTGATTATTACAGTATAAGGCACTATAAGTAAGTCAGGTATAATTGAAAGCTTTAAGTACAGTAATCACATTCCTGAAGGTGTAGGCTGAAACCTTTTGTGTGTTGTTCTTGCATACTTACAGTATAGTGAATTATAATCACACTCTATATATAACAGTGTTATAATGCATTATAAAATTATTTATAATGCATTTTCAGGGGCCTTCTGCCCCTGAAAAGAATGATTTGCCCAGAGATAAAAATGGCCTTGGTGGTGCCACAACCACACTGCGCCAGCTGATTGTACCATTTTCTCCTCTGTCACTTTCCTGTCAATAAGGTTTTTAGATACCGGTGTCTTTTGTTGAGATTCTGAATTCTGTGGATTTATGGCCTTCATGCCCTCCTTTGACAAAATGTTCAACACCAATTATGTATTATGGTACTTGACCTTATAAATCATTATAAAAGGCTTTATAATGTGTTATGATTGCATTACGAGTGCTTATAAAGGTAATAGTTCAGTGTTATAAGCTGATTACGATGCATTTATACTTGACCTTAAGTCATTAAAAGATGCTTTGTAATGTGTTACGATAATGTGTTACAATATATATGAACTAATTATACAACATACAGTGTTATAAGCAGATCATAATGCATTATAGACATGGAATTCTACTCACATTTCTTGGTTATAATGTCAGTAGCCATTTATAATGAGCAATATAAGCATTTGAAACATTTGTGTCACTTGTGTATTATGTATTCTGAATTCAATGGTAATTTTACAACACCTTTATATTTTGAAAGATGCTATGTCAAGTAAAGGTGCACTGCCAAGTCATGGCTGGTGGCTATTCTGCATACAGGCCAAGAGGTGTCCCTTAATGAGAAACATTGGAGGCTTATGCAGGGAACACAACGAGTGGTTCTTCTAGCCCCTGAACACACACCACACTGCACCTTGAGTGTTTGTTCATAATGAATCCTACTTAGGAAGCTATTAATGAGTAGTAGCGGTGTGTGTACCAAAGCCACATGTGTTACCTGGGAGTTCCAAGCCAAAGTCCCCTGACTGAATGACTTACTGCATTAACAGAATCTACCCCCCCCCCCTGTCTGTTTTTCTTTGTCACGCTCTCTCTGCTTTTCACTCTCTTTTCACAATCTTCTTCTTTCTTTGTCAATTAGATGTCAGCTGTGAGTTCATCCGCGTCCTCTCACCAGTCCAGCATGGCGTGAAAGGGAAGTCCCTCCTCCTCGCCGTGGAGACCCAGTTCCGCTTGAGCGAGGCCGATATCCAGGGATCGTGGTCTCACACCAGGCCAAGCGGTGCCAGAACCGTGCTGGTGACGTTCACCAAAGCTGCCACCATCATCAACATGATGTACCACAACCACGTTGTCTTCAGAGAACCCAATATCTCTCTGCGGATCCAGAGCTTAACCCAGGCCGACGAAGGGGACTATCACCTTGACCTCAACATAAAGTTTCTGAACAGGACTGATCCTGTTATCAAGGTGGAAAGGACTGTGAGTGTTACAGTGGATGGTGAGTGAATACTATCATTTTATATGTGGTGGACATTTTTTTTAACTTAAACTTAAATAAAAATCTTGGTTGAGAATCAATTATCAGTTTTATTGTCACATCACAGGTTTACATGTGTAAATCAGGGGGGTGAAATTCATTTTTTCCCACTCCACTTCCATCCTGCACTTCTGCTGGTTAAGATCTTGTTTTATGTCTGTAATGATATGTATTTATTATGGTATGTGTGGATTTCATTATTCATAAAGAAACTGCAACAGTGCCATGGAAAACACTGCATGTTTACGGGTTCTCTTGTTTCTTTAGTTCCTGTCTCCACGCCTGTCATCAAGAAGAGTCCGTCACACACAGTTGTCGAGGACAAGGGGAACGTCACCTGGACTTGCTCTGTTGAGAGAGGAACCAGAATCGGGTTCCAGTGGCTGCGGAACAACACCCTTCTGGGTTCCAGTGACAGACACTGGTTGTCCCAGGACAACTCTACACTGGTGATCAGTCCAGTGAGGAAAGAGGACATCGGGGAGTACCGGTGTGTGGCCAGTAACCTGGTCAGCCAGAACCACAGCAGGACTTCAGCCCTCAATGTCTACTGTGAGTAGAATGATCACCAGCCCTTTTATTGACCAAGTACATTTGAACGTTCAAGGATTTTGACTTGGCTGCACATTAAAATCCTATGTGTTCATTTAACTCAGAGAGAGTACAAATATAATGAACAAGATCGTTTGACAAATGAAACACTATCCTTTAACATTAGAACACATTATGAATGGGAAACAAATTGGAGAACTAGAGTGTGAGAAAATGGGAACTTTACTCGGGTATGTTTATTTGCATCTAATTCTCTCCGCCAGGCCGGACGCCTGAAGGCCGTCCATCAGTGTGTCGGTGTGTCCGTCAGTCAGTCAGTCAGTGTGTCTGTGAACGGCTAATTTCCGGCACGTTGGACCGATCGGCGTGAAACCTTTCACGCACACTCCCAGTAGGCCAAAGACGAACCTGCACATTTTTCAAATTGATCTCATGGTGGCGCTATAACCGGCCATAAGTCGTACAATCAAATCTGTCCGATTTTTCAGATTCCATTCCAAAGATCGCGGGCCCTGGGTAGGCAATCTGGCCTGGTGGACACCTGCACTCCGAGGAGTGCACTTTTCTAGTTGAATTTGTTCTCCAATACAATTGTAAAGAAGATATTTACTTTTTACTCCAATACATTTCTCCATACCCCTACACTGGCATTCTAAGCCAATGAAAATAAGTACATTTACTATCAGATAATTCATTTTGGTACAGTAGAGGTAATATCAGATTTCACTTTTATAAGTCATTTTCTAGTGCGATATCTCTACTTTTACTCAAGTGTGGCTTTCAGGTACGTTTTCCGCCACTGATTAGATTACCCTGTAGGCCTATGTAAATCAGCATGAGGTGACTTCTTGCTTAGAACTGGGAACACGTGGCTGGTATTTGCATGGGTACACATGGATGACAGATACCCTCTGTTCTAGCATCACATCTACATTGTTCATGTCAGTGTGAGGTTACATGCAGTAACAGACATTTTACAAAGTGATCTTTTGGACACAATATGTTAATAGTTGACCTTTAAAAAAAGCAAATATTATCGGTTGGCTGAAAACAGTTATTGCGTATATGACAAAGGTACAACTCTGCTTACTGTAGGCTCAACATAGTTGTCATAGGTTCGTACCTGACCCTAGACCTGTGCTAGTGTGTCACATGTCATTAAACTCATGCCACCCCCTGTTTCCTGTCTCTCGGGTCAAGGCTGTGCTGTGGAAAAGCAGAACTGAAAATATCAAATTAAATAAAATGAAAAATGGGGGGGGAAAAAACCATTTTGGTCACAAACTGCCATTAACCTGAATCTGTTAGCAAGCTAGAAAAGCCAGATTTATTATTGTTAATGCTAGGTTGACATTTATTTGATTTTAGTTTAATGAATACATTTGAGTTTTCCCTCTTCCCGTAATGTGCCCTTTGAAACCACTTCTTTACTATATTTTGAACTTCATTCCAATGGAACTGGAGTGTTGTCTTTTTAGACGGAGCGTGGATTCACAAAACACACACCCAACTAGGACTGACTGGAAATTTTGCATGTAAGGACTGACTAACGTCACCCAAGAGCATGGCCTGTTTTATGAACATGTTCCACTTAGGACCAGGAACACATGAAATAAAAGCTGCATTGTTTATGTGTTCTCTCAGCATGCCATATTGTATCGCTGCTTCCAGTAAAGTCTCCCTTAAGCAGTTGTGAGTTTAAGCACATTTGGCTTATTAAACACCTGGAGACAGAGATGAGGGATTATAATGATGGAAGCTTTTAATACCATACATAAAGTACCTGTCCATTGTTTGCTGGATGGAATATTTTCTTGGAAAGTCTGTGATGCCTGTGAATTCCATCTACAGACCAAAGACAACAGTAGAAGCAAACCACGCAGTTTTTAAGTACATCTCCCATTTACATTTTCAGACAGATTTCTACTTTGTACTATCAATGTCCTTGTTAACCACATTAACGCTAGCATTCCTATTCTGGGGCAAACATTTGGCAAAAATAGCAGATCTACAAGTTGTGAGCTTGTAGATTGTCTATTTTCGGGGAGAAGGAAAAAGAAGGGGCCCAAGCACAGATCCTTGGGAGGGCCCGTCAATTACGTATATATAGGGTTTAAGTGGTTAAGGGTATCCATCAGAAATAAACCAGTCTGCATAATGACGCTCTGTTACTGAACTGTAATGTCTTTCCTAACCCAGATGGTCCTTACAACATGGAGGTGAACTCGGGCCAGGGCCTGCGGACTGGAGCAGTGTTCACAATCAACCCAGGAGAGCTGGTCTTCTTCGATTGCCAGGCAGACTCCAACCCACCCAACACCTATGTGTGGATCTCCATGAGCCGCAACGCCACCCAGGTCATCACAGAAGGCCCCCGGCTGGAGCTACGGTCCTACCGATTGGCCCAGCCTGAGGATTACCTGTGCCGGGCGTTCAACAATGTGACGCAGAAGCAGGACGAGGCCCAGTTCACGCTGTTGGTGGCCAGCTTAGTGACAGGTGGGTGGAGGCGGGAACGTGGCCAGAAGGAGAGGAGCGTTGGTGGAATCTGGGAATCACATGATGATGTCATGCCAAAAGCAGAAGGGGTTGATGAGGGAGTCAGAGAGATAGTTTGACTGTGATGAATACTAGCCAAGTTGGGCGCAGGTGGGGGTGGATGGAGAGATGAGAGAAAAGAGCGGATTGGGTCAATCTGTGCAGTTTGGAGGCAGCACCTTGCGGTTTGAAGCCTCACAACTGTTTGTTAATCCAAATGACTAGAGACAGAATTGAATTATGAATGTGATTTAAGAGATATGGTTCATATGAATATTGCATTTTCCAGTCAGTTGCTAAGTAGCAGTCTCAGTGGTTTCTCGTAGGCTACTAAAGTCCAGTGCCTCTATGGGAAGGTAAACAGCGGCTAACAGCTGGTGTGTTTGTTGACCAAGTTTTATAGCATGCAGAGTTTCTGTGTATTCTGTGTGAGATTGATTTGTTGTCTTGGTGATACTGATGGCATACCACAATGACTACATCTGATACTGGCTATATCATAAAAGGCTGTCATTGCAGTATTTTGCACTCGTAGATGAAAGACAGGTTTTAAGTACTTATGTTGGCTCTGGAGACACAGTGAAGCCACAGAGAACAGATATAACAAATGTGTCTTGAAAGGTGACAGAAGATGAAAAAGAGAAAGCATCTGTTTTCTAGAGCTATGAGTCTGCTTAGAAGATAAAAAGGAGAAGTCAACAAAGCATTGGTTTCGAATAACATTCATTATAGCAATATCTAGAATGTTCTGCTTTCTCAATATTGAGTGGTGCTAAGGGGTCTATATAAAGCTGCAATCCATAACTTTCATGTCCTACCCAGGTCCCCCACATGAGTGCTAAAACTTCTGCCGTTCAGTTATAATGGAAAGCTTGTTTATGCATAGGATAGGAGTTCACAGGTAGTAACGTAGAGGAACTAGTCTAAATAAGATACAAAATACTAAATAGGAGATTTAAAGTCTGATATGTCTGCACTCTGCACTTGGACCGACCAGGATTTGCATGATGTGTGTGAGCTATTAACAGATATACGTAATTATAATTGTAGTCAAAGTATCAATGAACAGTCTTTCATCAGTAGTATGGATAAATATGTACTGTCAAATATGTAGGTGCTTCTTGTATGGACTTCATACTAAGCAATGAAGTGTTTCAGATCATAATTATGATGCTTTCACATTAGAGACTCAGACCATGGCGGGCCAGCATCCGAGTAGCCTACACTTAACCTCAAAGTCCAGTTCATTAGAATCAGAATCATTAGTGTGAACACTGTTTACTGTACCGATATGGTTCAAGCAGGTTTTCAAATTGGGTGCCATGGCTCAGGGGCACAGGGGGGTGCCAGCGGGGCCAGTCCAACCCAATCCAGTAAAAATAGCAGATGTGCAAGCTCACAGTGTGTTGCCATATGACACATTGCTAGCTTGTAGATCTACTATTTCCGCACGCACGTACGCACGCACGCACGCACGCACGCACGCACGCACGCACGCACGCACGCACGCACGCACGCACGCACGCACGCACGTACACTCAGTGTGTGTGTGTGTCTGTTTTGCCAATAGGGGGGGCTGCAGCCATGAGGCTATATGGCTATAATAGGGGTCCTTGGCAACGGAAAAGCTTGGGAACCCCTGTACTACCGCAATTATGGCAACTATAATAGTCATAACTAATATGAAAACATCCTTAAATATTAGTTTCTCTCCTTGTGTTGTTCCCAGGCAAAGAGAAGCACATTCAGGAAAGCAACCCTGTATCTCCGCTGGCAGCCATCACTGTCTGCTCTCTGTTCATCATTGGCTGTATGCTGCTGGTTTACCTCCGGAGAACCTGCCATCCCAAGAGCGGTGAGTTTTAGTTTGAATTGTTGGGAAGCAGGTAGCTTCACAACTGTATTGTGGATGATGGTTTGAATTGCAAAGCCACAGACCATTTAGTGGGTAGAATGTGAATCTTGAACCTTGTTTGACAATTGTCAAACAAGGTTAACAAGCAAGTTAACAAACAAGCAAACTGTGGTAGTTTTCATACCAGTTGACTTAAGTCAACTGGTATGAAAACTACCACGGTTTGCTTATGGTAAGACTAACAGCTGCCACAGTTAGCGCCTTTGATGTTGACATTTATTATCAGTTGAAGGGAACCAGAGCCAAGACACAGTGACATGGTAAATATAAACTTTCCTGTTTCTAATCCCCCCTTCTCTCTGTCTCTCTATCTCTCTCTCTCTCCCCTTCAATCAACAGTGATCATGAGCATCTACAATCGGTAAGATCCCAACTGAGCCCTGGCCATACATAGTTAATACAACTATAGTGCATACTATGCTGTAATTACACAATACATTTTAATTAACTGCTTTGTTTGTCTCTCTGTTGCAGGCCGCTAACAGAGCAGAAACGGCCACATCGTTCAGGTAAGCTGTTGCTTGTTAGCTAACCTGTGCACCTGCGATAACGCCACATTCCAGTCTGCTATTAAGCACTCCTGTGTATATCTAGCCTAGCTTGTGTAAACAATACTCCTCATAACAAAGTATCTCTGCACCTCATAACTTATTTGTTAACATAGGGTAATTTTAATAAGCATAGTTGTTTGCCTTGTAAAGACATAATATACTATTATGTAGCCTATAGTATAATAACCCTCTGTCACATACATTTAATCACAGCATATTTTCTGAAGCATTCAGTTAATGACTCAATAGAGCTTGGGTTTTTCCCCCCAAAAATGTAATTCTAGTAATTCTTAAAGTCTTGGGGTTTCGTTTGGGTCTCAATGATACCAGCTGAAAAGAAAGTCTTGGGTTTGGCCTCATTACATACAAGGTTATGGCTAATTTAGATCTTGTCACACAACCGTGTCGCTTGATGAAAATTGATATTTAATCGAACAACATGTGACAATGTATAAATGAGGCTTTGCTGTAGCCTACAGCTTAACACAATACAGTAGCTAAGTGGTCTAAGTGCTCCAGATAACTTGTCATTAGCGAATGGAAGTTCACTGACATTGGATCACTTCTTTCAACAGGTCATGAGGATGCAACTGAGGATTTTGGCATCTATGAGTTTGTCTCCATCCCTGGTAAAATGGAATCCACACAGGTATTATTATTTTGTCGTGGATTCAGCTATAGCTTTGTTTTTCGTCCAGTTTTCATGGGTAGTCTTAATCTCCATCTCCTCTTGTCTTCTAGGCATCATGCAGATCTCTTGCCCGCCTAGAGACAGTTCAGGATCTCCACATGACCATCTATGATGTCATCAGGCATGTTCCTGAAACCCCCACCCAGAGTTTGCTGAAGTGACTTTCAACCAGAGACTTGAGACGCAGCCTATCACTAGTTTGTACTCATGAGACTCTTACAGTATGTAGCAGGTGTCTCTGTTACCAAAGCCTGAAGCACTTGTTTCAATTAACCTCTTTTTGGCACAAAGGATGAGGGAGTTTTATATGGGCATCCAACCTGATCACGCACTGTTATTGCCCTGATTTTTGCACGGATGTTAAATGTCTTTGGTTGACATCATTGTGAGCTTATGGCTTGATGTTTGTGTAATAGTATACCAAATGCTAAAGCCATCTTAAATTGTGCCTGTTGTCCTTGCAAGTTGTTGTTCATATGCCTTGTGTTGCATTGTGCCCGCTGCAAGCTGGCACTCTTCCTATGGCCTACTTATTTCAAATATTTATTTAATTTAAAATATGAGAATTTTATTTGTTATCTAAGCACAGTTAGTATTAAAAAAATATTTAAATTCAGTGATTCTATTCTGAGCCTTCCCGTTTTGCAGGCGTTTGGAACAATGCATTTTATACTGCATGGAATATAGGTACAGTAAGAGGGTACCGATGAACATGGTGTCAAAATGTAAATATTGTATAATGATTTATACTGCAGATTCTCTATGGATTTCCTATGCATCTACTTAAGTATTTTCACTGGATATGTTACTGTATCTATGAAAAATGTGTCTTTATGAATGTAGCAGTTCTTCATTTCAACAATATTTCACCAATATTGTGTGAGGGACAACGGATCCTGTTTCCTAAGTTATTGTACAGTTTCCATTTACATGTGTGCTTTTTGTATTTGAATAAACATTTATAATAGTTTGACATTGTGAGTCAACGAAAGTCATTATTTCCGGCGACCAACCAACAGCAATTTTACTGTGTTCAACATCTGCTAATGCTTGCCTTTATTTGAGATGAATTAATGAAACGGTATCAGCGTTTATTATTACAATCCACTAGTCAGAACAGATGCTGATAGATTTTGGCTGTGGATAGTAAATCTGTCCATCTTACTAACACGTTGAGCAGTAGACAGCCTGTATTAACCCATTAAGACCTGGAACGCATCTGTGTCACTTTAGATTTCTTTGGCTATTCAAAAATAGCAGATCTACAAGCTCATAGCGCGGCACTGAGTGCCGCGCTACGAGCTTGTAGATCTGCTATTTTTGAAAAATATATTAAATCTTATTTTAAATTTTTTTTATTGTTAGGATTTCGAATCTTTTTAGACGCGGCCTCAGGTCTTAATGGGTAAAAAAATAAAATAAGATGAAATTAAGAGTCTATAGTGACAGTTCATCTGCACACCATTCTATGAATACCACGAATGTATCAGTTTGAAAACTTATGCAAAAGTCAAGGACTTCTCCTGGCAGATGCAGTCTTGTGTGTGTTGCTGTGTTGCTTGCGTAGCTACTGGGGGGTGTAGAGAGGGACTGACAGACGGATGGTTCAGCATGTGGCAGAATGCCCTCCACCTGCTCCTGCTGATACCTAGTCCCAAATAGATGCAACCGTGTGTGTGTGTGTGTGTGTGTGTGTGTGTGTGTGTGTGTGTGTGTGTGTGTGTGTGTGTGTGTGTGTGTGTGTGTGTGTGTGTGTGTGTGTGTGTGTGTGTGTGTACAGTATGTGTGTGGGAGGGAGAGAGAGACAAGGAGAGTGAAAAAGACTGTCATATCTGGACTGGACTGTTCATTTACTGTAACTCTGAGAGTGTAAAAATTGACCTGTAAGGGTATGTTTAAAATGAACACTCTAGAATGTCCTGTCGGAGAACAGAGATTGCTCTTAGTGTTTAAAATGCCATACGATTAGGATTAGTGATTCGTATTCCAACAGCACTGAGATATGGGTTTAAAAATGTGAGCAAATGACCTCCAAAAACTAGCTGCCTGTTTGCTATTCCAGACCAAGCCATATCAAATCATACAGTAGATTGGGTTACATTCAATATGGATCTTCACTTTCGTCATAGCATCATGTCGCTGTAATTCTTTCAGTACATAGATGGTTACACTGCAGGGACAAAATGCTAGACTGGGTTATTATCAGTATTTATTCTTTCTCATTGTTAGGGTGAGCCTTTGCTGCATAACAATCCTGAAGTTTATTAAGTCTGGCAGTAATTATAGCTTGCTCTCCTGGCCAGTTGAGATCGCTGTGTGTTTAAAGTGGTATCTCCTGGTAGGGGTTGCCATCTGTTCCGTCTCAGTGTATGCTTTAAGGGAGGCTCCACACTGTGGATGGCTAACAAACAAACAACAGTAGAGTAAATCCACCCAAGGAGAGTTTTGCCTCGCCTTCATTTGACTGGGAAATAACCTGAGGCATCATTAAACAGGAACTAGAGCCCACTGAGCCTGATGTCTGGGGCATTCTGCCTGCTTTCAGCCAAGAAGTGCTCAGAATAGCCCCCAAAAGGGCAATAATTAGAACATGAGCTCAATAGATTTGCATGGCCCTTTACATAATTGTTTTTCAAATTAGACAAGATTTTGGAGACATTTAAAGTTGTTTGGATGAGACTTTGCAGTAAGTGATAAGATAAGATAATAAACTTGATCCCCAGGGGGACATTCAGGTGTCATAGCAGCAACATATCTTCACTCTATCAGAATGAATAGACACCTATTGTCAATGAAACATGTGAAGACAATCAACAGTGAGTACCTGTATGAATATAATATGGCCTATTAACAATGCTCTCAAACAGTTATGCTAACAGGTACTGTATCTGTCAAGGTTCTAATCTATAATGTACATCCATGTGCAAGTGTGCCACAGTCAAAGCAGGTTGCCAAAGCAGGATGATGACGTAATTGTTGATATTTATAGATATGTTTTATAACTGTACTTAGCAAATTGCTATAGAGAGAAATAAATGTGTAATTGAGGAAATAATTAGACATTCTAATTATCACCTACTGTATTTACTGCCATTATATACTTATAAATATAAATATACAGCACAATAAATGCATGCACATTTAAATTTAATTGACTTGTGTCTGCTTCATTATCAGGTTAAACTGCTACCACCAAGTGGCATGACAAATAATAGCAATATGTTACCATTATTTTATAACAAATGCATTAACTGGGGGAAAAAAAGGTTTTACGTAGGCCTATAGTTTAAGTTTGGCAACTCATGATTATCTGCATTTAAATGTATGTTGTTGTACTTATTAATAACTTATTATCAAACAAAACAATTGAATCAAAAAGAAGCACAACTAACTACCGTTCACTCTGGTCGAAACTACACCTCCCGTGATGCACCGCGGCCGTTCCGGTTCCTGTATCAGTCACGTGATGTTTAACCATGGCTTCCTTCTCGTAGTGTTATTAGTAGTAGACCGTTGACATCTAAACAAACCTGCCCGTACATTTATTGGCTTTTAACACTGAATAGCCTTTTGATTCGCGATGCAGAAGATCAAGTCGCTGATGGCCCGTCAGGTGAGAGAAACAACAGACTCCCTCTCTGACAGATGGAGCATCACAGCCATGCTAGCTTCGCTAATGTGACAGCTCGTTTCCTTTACAGCAGAGAACATAACATACAGCTGTTTGATCATAACAGTGATACCTCAAAGGCTCAACACAGATCAGCGTTGTCCGGGTTTACATGCAGAACAGATTCCCACTCTCTCATTGATCATGTTTTTGATCTGATCATGTTTTTGATCTTATTGTTATAACTTATATATTTATTACTTATATATTTTTAAATGTAAAGCACTTTGGGCTGCATTTGGTGTCATGAAAGGTGCTATACGATTAAAGTGTATTAATATTATCATTCATATTATTATTCATGAATCACGTCGCATAAAGAGTTATCCAGTCATGTTGGGCTTATCATTAGCCATCCTCTACAACAGGGGCACGAGTTGACAATGGGAAATGTGGGCGGTCATAGAAGTTCTCATCTTGCACAGTAACACTAGACAGCCTGCCCCAGCAGACATGTTATTGAGGACCACTTTACAGAAACATGCTGATCACTTCCATTCATGTGTAGTGCTGTCCTGTTATGCAGGAAGGAAGCTGTGCGCTCGAGCTGATGAATGTGGTAACTTAAAGATGTCCTCGTGATTTGGCTTATTTATTGTGATTTATATATGATTGTAACATCTAGATTGTGAATGAGGTATGATCGTAACAAGTGGATTTTGTTATTAACAGGGCCTGAAGAGCCCTCAGGAGAGCATGGCTGACCTCAGTCCTGTGGAAAACCTGCGGATTCCAAGCAAGGTAAGCTTCCAGAAAAGGCTTAAAAATAAACACATTTCGTTGTGTTCCACAATGCTGGGATTTCATTCAGGGAAAGACCTGCTTGCAACAATCATCACAGCAGTTTGATGGACTAGCTGTTGACTTTCATACCATGTTGACATCACAGTGCACGGCTGGTACAAATCAGCCCAGCACTTTGGTGTTATTCATTTCTTCTATTTGCAGTCCACATTCTTACATCTTCCAGTGAGTGGTCTGCCTCATTGTTAGCTTTGACTGTGTGTTAAGGCTTTGTTTATTGTCATACATGTGTGTTCTGCAATTTCCTATTAGACTACAGTATGTGCCGTATGTATAGCAGCATGTTCATGTACATTCTAGACCTGTTATGTTGGGTTCTCTCTGCAACCAAGTGCTTTTTGTCTCGTATGAACTCTATTTGGCTAGCAAAGTGTTTGTGAAATGCTGCCTGAGTGTGAAGTAGATTTGTTGTCAATATGATCTGTAGAGGAAGACAGACATATCATAGAAAACAGTTTAAGACACGTGTGGCGTTTTTCATTGCATAGAATTAGAATAGTCAACTGACTTAATGATTGACACTTCATTCAGGGTCAGAAGAAGCAGTTCTATCTGGACTGCTAGTGTCGCTACTCACTACACGTTTAGTTACACCAACATACCAATGGGAATGACTCAGAGTTAGTGGGCTTTTTATGTTCACGTTCAACTTAATTGTCATGTGTATTATAATACTTTGAAATACTTACTATGTGCTCTGGCTTTCTGTACCTTAACACAAAGCACACAACATCCCAAAAACAAAATAACAAATAACAAAAACAGGACGGTCACACAATGGAAACAAGGGCTTTTTGTGTTATCCTTTTAACAATCATTGTAAACCATACCTCTGTACAATTTGCATACTGTTAATAAAGTAAAGCACACTACAGACATACATAGACTATGTACTGTACAACACAGTGCACTTGCACTCGTATGTAGTATACACAATCATATACAGTACAGGATAACGTTACATACAATAACAATGTGCTGTTCAACAACTTGACTGCCTGTGGAAAGAAACTTACTGAGACGGACGGTATCATGTGTTGTATCAGTGTTATGCCAACTATTCAATTTAAAACTATTACATTGCTCTCTTTAACCATATCAGTCACATCATACACATTTCTGGGTTCCTGGAGTACAGCATTAAACGCCAACCCCCAACCCCCCAACAAGCATGAGATCCGGGTAAAGGGTCACCCTGCCGCAACAAAATATGCATTTAAGAAGAGGAGGGTAATCAGTCATGGCGAGTCACAAGAAGTAATTTGTCATTAGCCACTTGTGTGAGATCAATTCATCAAGAGGCCAGAACAAACTAGAATGTCAGTCACTGGGAGCTCTACTCTGCTAACATTCAAGCTTGCTTTGACTTTGCGCTGTACGTTTGACCTTCTATTAATGCAGTTGACTAGACGTTGGAAGGTGACCAACTCCATTTATCCACAGCTCTGGGTGATACCCAGCTAAGTCGACCCATTAAGACCGGGAACGCATCTGTGTCATTTTTTTATTTGAGCTATAAAAAAAACATTATTTTACACTAAATAGCAGATTTATAAGCTCATAGCTACGAGCTTGTAGATCTGCTATTTTTGAAAATTTGTGAAAATGTGTGCAAAACTTTGAATATATATATATATTATTTTAAAGTGAACATTTGTAACTCGAATCTTTGCTTCTGGGGGCTCCCTGGAACAAAATATTTTGAGACATATATGTATAATTTTGGGGGTCCTTGACAATTATGAAAAAGTTTGAGAACCACTCATATAGCAACATACATAAGTCTTTTTTAGAAGACTGTTGGGATTTAGAAGACATTTGTAGAGCCGGCTTCAGGTCTTAATGGGTTAATCCATCTGGACGTTGAATTTCTCTACTTGTTCAGATACCGTCTTTGACGGCCACGTGTGTGGGTTTCATTAAAGCGTGCCTGTCATGTGTGAAGAAGGAAATCTTGCTCTTTGTCACTGATATTGTTTGGATTTGTCATTCAAAGAGGGTTTCTGTGGAATTTTCACTTGATAAGCGGGTATGTCTGGTTGTCATGGGTGTGTCTTGTACTTGGTGACACTTTCTGCAAATCATTAGTCTGGGGAGAACTTATCTGTCATTTCAACTGTAAGAGTTGCAGCATATGCAGGTAATAGGTAGAGGTTTGAAAGCTGGGCCCTTCATCTGAGACCTTTCTAAGACCTGAGGCAATTCTTTAAAAAAATCTAAATCCTAACAGTTTTTTTAAAAAAATCTAAAAAAAAAATTTCCCAAGATTTTCAAAAATAGCAGATCTACAAGCTCATAGCGCGGCACACAGATGCGTTCCAGGTCTTAATGGGTTAAAATATCGTATAATCTTTTGTCATAATAAAAGCATCATTATTGTTGATAGTCTCTTAACCCTTTTTCCTTCACGAGTATAAAATAAATCCACAAATTCCTACCTTTTTTATCTCCAAAGTTCCATCAAGATCCCAAAGTTGACATTTGACTACTATTACTTGTTCAGAGCAGTAGGTAGAAGCTTTGGTTTACTGTCTTGTACCAGGGTCACTTTTAAAGAACATGTGGCTGTTGATGGCCATTTTTGGTTGTTTTGGGGATCAACTTGTGACTTTGTGGGAGTGGAACAATTCCTCTGGGCAATGGGACAGTTACCTAGTTGTCATAAACGATTGACGGATTCAACAGAGCTGCATCCGATTCCTATATATACCAAGACAAGTGTAGCCTGCAACTTAATGTGAACACACAGCTCATGTAAAATGAGCATTTAGGCAGGTTTGTGCCACACAAGGTTTTTATTTAACTTCTAGGCTGCTGTTGGTTAACCAGCTACGGCACTTGAGTCAGAAGAGGAGGGCTGTTTCTATGTTTGTAAACAAACTGCTCAGCAGATGTGATTCCAAAATGATATACTGTAATGATGCCACTTACAAAAGCACATCTGCAGTCCCCTGGGTAAATAAAGGTAACAAAATAAAAAATACATCTACAGGCACTTATCATGAGGGACCAGGTAGGTTTTCGGTACAATGCACCTTGGCTGTTGTGGGGATTGAAAATGGTATCTTATCTTTCAGTTATAGTATGGCACTCTCTAGCCTCTCAGGTGCTATGCTCCCCAATTGTAATCCAATAAAGTAACGCACACCTCATGTTTTGTATCGCAAGGCAAACACCAGACCTGTTATTATCGCTCAAAGCCACCCGTTGACACAGATTTCAGTATTGTATCCTAGATAAGACTACACCTGCCATGTATTCTCCTATTGTAATAGGAACCCGTTTATAAAGCATTGGGACTGTCTCCAGGAAGTTCTGCTTGTGTTCAGGGGAGAGATATCACCCTGGCTTCTGATAAGCAATAGCTTGAGGTGGCCAAACTGGATGCACAGTAATAAGACACCCTGCTTTTTAGGACTATGTGCTGTGTGCCTTTTTTACTTTCTAGAATCAGGGCCCCAAGACTTGTACTGTGTTTTTATTTATGATTGCTAATTCTTCTTCTTTTGCAATTATTGACACAGGACAGAGGGCATGATATGCCACATTGTTTTGACAGCCAGACCAAAACACAGTCTATTCAGTAGATATGTGCTACTACGGCTGTGCAGTATCGATATTTCATCAATATCGTTATCGTGATGCGAGACTAGATCTCGTCTTGGATTTTGGATATCGTAATATTGTGATATGACCAAAGTGTTATGTTTTCCTGGTTTTAATCACTTAAGCCCTATTTTATATTTTCAAATATCTTCACGAATATTATAATCTTTTCCATAAATAGTGAAAATAGGTGATCTAAAAGCTCTCACCTTGTGAGCTTGTACATCTGCTATTTTACCTATTTTTTATGTTTGAAAATGTGTTTGTCACAATATCGATGTTGTGATATTTTGTGAAAAATATTGTGATCTTTGATTTAGTCCATATTGCCCAGCCTTAATAAACAAACACATAAGCATGCTGCTCTAGAGGACCCACGTGTCTCCTCCTGTGAGTGTGGACTGCAAACACAAATCTGCCATCAGTCAAAACATGGCTCTTATGATTACACACAGACCTTTTGTTGCTGGCCTGTGCAGCACTGGAGATTGAGTGAGATCCACACAAGTCCAGCTTTATAAATGTAAACTAATAAAAAACAGTTGAACAAAAGTCCACCGCCAAGTCGGTCCGTCTGTCCGTGGTTCTGCCTGTGAACAGCTCATCTCGGTCTGTAATATATTGTGGTCAATCGTGTCAAATGCAGCACTGAGGTCTAGTAATACTAATTTTGCCACTGTCTGTATTTAAGTGGATGTCATTGAACACTTAAACAAGAGCAGTCTCAGTGCTGTGGTGTGGTCGAAAAAACCTGACTGATGGAAGATATCAAGGCTGAATCTGATGTTGAAATAGTAAATTAATTTACTTAGAAACTGGAGGTTTAATATGGGCCTATAATTGTTTAATAGTGATGAAATTAAGAGTAGTGAAATTTGGTACTGTTTGTTTTTAAGTGAACTGGTACTCGGTAGTACGGTACCGACGTCATTCGGTCGGTACCGGTAAAAGTACAGAGTTCGGTACTCCCTAGATAGCAGCACCGCATTATAAAACACAGGACAGATAATGAGGAGATAGTGAGGAGAGACATTGTACAAAATGCACAGATATGCATATATCAGACTATCACTAGTTTAAAACCATGCATACAGTTGTCTGTGCGCCTGCCTGTCGCCCACCACAGACAGACAGACAGACACCGCCCGCCACAACTTGAACTTTATATAGTAGATGAGTATCTGTCAAGTGCTGACTGACAAAAAGAACAGATTCTCTCAAAAAAAAAAAAAAAAAAGGATTTATTTTTTATTTTTTTAAGTGTTTATTTAAAGTGTACTCTGTTAGTGTCTTTTTGTATGACTTGTGCAGTATTAATGAGATTTTACATCATATCACACTGGCATTTAGGGAGCAGCAAGTGGCAGCCCTTATCAAACAGTACAGAAAGCTTGGCCTTTTAAGTAGAATTCAAAAAATGTTTTCTTGCTGGCATACTGTGTAGTAGAGTGGAAGTGCGGAACATAATCTATTGAATCTATTACCCTGGTGCATTCAGTATGGTCACTGACGTATACTATTCAGTTTGAATGAACGAATGAATGAATTTATTTGGTGATAAAAGGAAAGAGCTCATCGATTCCACAACAGATAGCAGACACAATATCACCGAGGATAAGAACACAATAAAGCCTTATGGCTTATTTCCATTGTGGTCCTCTTTGCTTATGGCTTTTCTAAAGAACACATGACATGACTGAGTACAGGTTTATGTCCTGGAGGTCCAGCTCACAGCTTCTAGAAGCCGATAACCTTACCTTCAATGGAAACAATGGGCCACATGCAGGAAGCCATTATGTGAACAAATATCCTCTTATTTTGTTAATTTGTGGGATTCACCAATGTTTTCTTATTTTTGCTCTTCTAAGAAAGAGCTAATTCTAAAAGTGGACCAGAACACTCTAATACTTGCAAGAAACCTGTTTTCACTCTCCAGAGATTTCACTGCTAGAAAACACAAGTTCAAAATTTGAGAAACATTGAAAATGCAGGAATATAATTTAATGCAATTGAATTTATGTGAGTCTATGTTTTAGAGTAATTATAAAGATTGGATTATTAAATTAATGGGCTAAATGCATACATAGTATTGGTCCATTGATCCTTATTACAACTATACAAACCTGGATGATATTGCGTTTGTTCAGCTTCTTTTTTTAGACGAGAGGTTCGGGCCGCTACGTGGCCCTAACTAACACCTACGTCGCACCGCCGATCCGCCCAATATGTTTGAGTTATAGTGTCGGGGGCTTTGTCAGCGTACCCGTTGTACTACCCGTCTGTCTGTGTACCTTTTGTGCCCATATATGGAGATCTCTATGTATTGGAATGTCCACATATGGGCATATTGGTGGATATGGATCGGTGGTTCTGGACAACTGGATATCCGAACCACTCGGCGGGCACCGCACTCCCTCGAGTCCTTGCCAGTGTTGCCAGATTCTGTGAGAGAAACAAGCAACCAGGTCTAGGAAAACCAGCCCAAAAGAAGCGACTATGGGCCACATGAGCACTTTAACATATACATCAGCTATTTGAAAATAGCAGATCTACAAGCTCACAATGCGACGCGTTGTGAGCTTGTAGATCGGCTATTTTCAAATAAAATCTTGCGGGGAAATGGGAAATTATAATAAGCAGATCTGGCAACCCTGGTCCTTGCCAGTGTGCGCGCCGAGTTTTATAGTCGGTCGGTCCGGGATATGCACATGACTGTGGATCTGTGGATCCACTGAGGATCTGTAGCTCTGGACAACCAGATCTCTGCATCTGTCAGTCCTTGTCCCTTTAATGCCCATATATGGAGATCACTGATGTCATCAGTATATGCCCATATATGGGCATGGCCCCTTTTGTGCCCATATATGGAGATGACTGTTTTGTTTGCGCCTGATGCCATGACGACACGTTGAGGTTGGACAGCAGGAACTCCTTAAATGGTTATGGCCGAGACATAGTGACATGAGCGTGATGTCTGGGGTCCCACCGGCCGTCCTCCCTTAAGCCAATTTTAATATAGGATTTCAGTTACTCTTCCCTTCTACTAAAGCCTGATTTATACTTAGGCGCATGATGGTGTCTACAAGCTGTGAGTTGGGGATGCCTCCAGTCGTTTGCAATCGTTTTGTTGATTTCTCGTATTTATTTCTCTCAATTAAGAGAAAATGTGCGAGAATTGCTGCATGATGCCAATTAAATTATTGTAAAGAAAATCTCATCTTCCACCTTCAGTTGCTTTATTACTCACTGCCCTGTGGCCCTCTCACACATTATTGGCTTTGATGATAACCACACAGTTGCACACTTTTAACCAAACTGATTTATTTTCCCTGGCAGGAGATATGGGGCTGCATGCTGTTCTGTTTTCAGAAAAAAAAGATCCATTTATGATTTTATCAAACAAGCTGAAAAATATAATCAAGCATGTTTCATGACCTTTTATTGCATTTTTAGCCTTTTAACTTTATAGGATGGCTAATGTTATACCAAAATGCAACCTCATAAAATAATTTGAAATTGACTTTCCCACTGCACCTTAATAGACTGAGGTGTATTGGGAAAGTCAATGTCATTTTTAAAATTTTTGTATTCAAACCTTCATAAACGTAGGCTTAAAATATAAAAAAAAGGTCTGAAACCAAATACAGTTCCAGTATGCTGGAATTCCATGCAGTTATTATTTCCTACCACTAGGTGTCATTCTTACTTTACCTATATCATGAGAGGACTCTGGCATCTCATACTCATGTGTGAGTCATTCATGTTTGTTGTATAGGCATTATTTTGCATAGTTTAACTACAGTATTTTCCCACATTATTTAAGATGTAATAACACTTTATTAGTCACTGAGGGGATATTTGGTCATTTTAGTATTTAAGACTAGGTATAACAGCAATGGAAAACTTGAATTCAATCTATAGAGATCATGATAATCCTGACTGGAAAAATAATAATAATTAAAAAAACAGGTTTATCTCCGTAGATAAGTCTGACTTAACCCTGCATCTGGAAGCTGATGAGAACGCACACAGCAATCAATTAAGTGCCATGAATATTCATCAGCAGCTGCATTTTGGAGGGCTATGATTCCTCATGTTGTTAATGTCTGATTCCACACTGTTAATTTAAATCTGAGAGGGCAGAAACTGACCCAAATGGACCCTGATCCATTTTATGACGTAAAGTTAGTGTGGCTGTGTGCAGAGTGGAAATAACTGACATCTTTCTCTCTCTAATCTCTACTAATCTCTTTCTGTACAAGCCACTTTCTCATGTGTTAGGACTCCCTTGCCCCCCGCCCCCACCACAGCCCCCAGTCACTTCTATTGTTCATCCTGTCACCATAGTGTTGTCATATCGAAGACCCAGTGCCGTTGAGTGCTTTTTGTCTCACCGCTGATTTGCCAGCGTTCAGTTTGCACGTGAGCTGAATATCCACTTGGATTCTTTTGATAAGGTTCGTTAAACAACCCCCATTTTGGATGTAAATAGGTTTCTAATTTCCTTTTTTACGAGATGAGAATTTAATTTGTGGAATGGGTTTGTTTGTACCTAATCCTTTCAAAGTGTGTGTGTTGATCAAAGAATCGTGCGCCGGTGTTTGCTTGGTCTCACGGCCATGCATGCGCGCATCCTTTTTTTCAGGACGGGGAGGAGGGGCTGTGTTTGTCGCATCGCTGTTCAGGGAGAGGAGGGAACGGATTCATCTCAGATAAGCGAACTGTTAAGCCATGAAGCCATTAACTTCAGAGACATTCAGAGTTTTTAAAGAATCATTTCCGTGTCGTGGTGTTTTGAGAGAGAGAAAGAATGAATGAGGCTCTACTGTATACTGTAGGTGAACTGACTTTGTGGGAGAGATAAGTTGTGCATATTTAATAGTTTCTCTAGCTCTTTGCTTTTGTTTGCTTCTAGCCATCTCAGGCAGTGAGTCATCCACCTCACACCCCCTCCACCATCATCGCGCACTCTCTCACTCAAACTCATTTCCTACTTAGCCTCTTGTGGGGATGGAAGATGTGATCTTATAACTGCCTCCACTCTCTCTCACCCACACACTACCCTGTGGCTCTCACTGGCTCTTTGAACAAGTACATGCATGTGCTGCAGAAATACACACACATGCACTTGAATGATTTGTGCATGGCCAAATCAGTAGTCTATTAATCAAAGCCACACATGCCTCAGCAGTTATTGGTCAGCTACGTATGCATGCCTGTGTAGCAGGGCGGTATCGATAATTATATAATATAGCCAACTACGCCACCTGGGGAATTGCACCCCAGGAAATATGTATAATATAAACCAGGAAATATGTATAATATAAACCAACCGCCTGAACATATATTGCTCCTCACACAAGTTCGTTTGTACAATTAATTCAAAGGCAGAAACAGTGTTTATCCAAAGTACAAAAAGCTTTATTTGTATTATAACATCATGGCTGACCCAGAGGAAGGGCACCCCAAATGGCACAACAAAACAGAACTAAAATGATTTCACACCACAAGCACAGCAAAGAAGGGAGGGGGGATTACCACAACCCAACTGGGCAGCCGTCACCTGCTCCCTCACACCAAGGGGTCCCCAGCCACAGGCCTGCAAGACAGGAAATTAGGTTTAGGCAGTGCAGGGAAAGTAGATTGAATTAACGTGTATCATATATATATATATATATATATATATATATATATATATATATATATATATATATATATATATATATATATATATATATATATATATATATATATATATATATATATATATATATATATATATATATTATAGAGTGTATCATATATACACGTATATTATAGAGTATATATATATATATATTATGATAGAATGCCGTCTGTAGGCCTATAGTCTAGTCTAAATAACCAAATAAATAACCCAAAACAAACAACTAAATAACCAATAATAACCAAATAAAAGAGTACCTTGACCATATTAGGGCATAAGCTCAGCTGGAAGGGAACCTCAGCGTGGAGCGTCAGTGTGAGAGGATTCTTAATGCGTGGCGTGGGTAGTTCAAAACCCGCAAAGCAGCAGGTGGTATCACAGTGCCTGAAACGATAAGTGGCCGTGTCATTCTACCAATTTATAATACTAATGTTCATTAAGACAGGAGCAGAGAGACAGACAGTGACGTACCGCTATGCAGCAAAGGCGGAAGCCATGATGGCCCACTTGCAGCGGCGGACACCGGTAGGAATAACTGTAGCAATAGTAAAGGCCATGATTATTATAGTGACGCTATGACATAGAATTAATTGGTTATACTGTGGAGAGGAAGGACCACCAACGTACCCGTTGTGCAGCGTGAAGTAACACGCACGCCCGGCGCAAGACGCCAACAAGGTGGGTAGACACACCGAGGCTACAAAGGACACAAACGGTCATGGTCAAGTTCAAGACCATATACTACGCAGCATAAAGTAAAGTGCATTAACAGCAAGATGGAGAGACATACCTGCGCTGATGCGCGATGTGAACACAGGCAGGCCCAACAGGCCAGTGTGGAGAGACAGACAGCTAACTGTGTTTGGAGGTGCATTGCTTTAATACTGTTGCCAATCAGCCCACTGATGAGTGGGCGGAGGATGGGCCGTGGGTAGAATGGGAGCCAACGCCCATCCTGCTACACCTGCACATGCACAAACTTGTACAGTGATTCCTGTGAGGGCCCCCGTTTATTTCCTTTGACTACATACATCCTAAACAGTCTCTTATCCTGACCTATCTCAAACCTTTAGAGCATATCTGTGGTCATAATGGAGGTATAATTAACACAAAACCCCAGAGAAAAGAATCAATTTATGCAGCGCGAGGGAGAGAGCGAGAGAGGCCGTGCTGAGGCACATTATGTTGCTGCATTGCCCATTTCTCACCTCAAATGTTTTCAGATACATATTTTAGTATACTGATGATGATAATAATAATACATACGATTTATATAGTGCTTTTCTAGGTACTAAAAGTTGCTTTACAGAACATATATAAAAACTACTTTATTAGAATAAAAATAGTAAAAAAAGGTTAAAACTATAAATATATATACTGTTAAGGTTAAAACGAGTAATCCAACGACCGGCCGCCATCTTAAGTTATATAAAGAACGCAGCAGCCAAAGAGTGTCTCCAATCCATAATGAAAATAAGGTGTGTGTGTGCGTAGGAACATAAGTTATGGGAATCAGCATCACACAGGTGAATGAAATTATGATTCATCTATATTCATAAGCGCTTGCTGATGGTAACCATGCAGTACATTTCCATTTGTCAGGAAGTAATTGAGATTGTGATGAAAAATACACACAAAACGATTATATCTCCATTATGACCACAGATGTGCTCTAAAAGTGTGACAAAACATTAAATCCTCATTACTACATATTGTAATTTGTACCTAACCTTATCTCTCACCCTAACATTAACCTAACCATAATTCAGTCTGGCCTGCCAAAGTGCATCATTTCATCTTATTTCCTCATTTGGTCCACAGACAAGTACAAGAACAAATATACACACAGCACACTCATCCCTCCAACCAAATCCCTCTTTTTAGCATAACTTTTGTCTGTACTACTTGTACAGTATATTAACTCTTTCACTGCCAGACTTATTTCTGTCTGTGTTTGCCCACTGCCAGCGATTTTTTTAGAATTTCTTACCTTTTGAAGTAGTCACAGAATGTTTATCTCCAGTATCCCCTGATGGTTGCTAATCACAGCGGGTTTCACTGTGCTTCCGCGAAAAGAAAAGAAAAATGTCATCGCGACAAGCTTTTATACGCCTTTGAAAATAGCACGTCTCGGCCAAAAATACATAGTAAAAAAAAAAGTACACAGGAGCCGAGATACAGGATTTTTAAGTAATAAGTTAACCAAGAAGTGAATGGAGCAGCAAATCTTCAGGTCATGATATCTTTGGTTCTGTGTGAGAAAAACATTAAAAAAACGTTTTTTTACGTCAGTGACAGTATTGGTAATAAGAAAAAAATACTTTTTTTTACGTCAGTGGCAGTAAATGAGTTAACAATGTTGATAATTAAGTATTCAATCAATACAATAAATAGAATAAAAAGACATGCATGCACAGACTAACAAATGGACAGACGCACACACACACTGTTGGCACGCTTCATTGCTTCAGTGCTCAGTTCTTAAATCTGGAGGCTTAAACTATTTGTGGCCAGGCGAGTGTGTAACAGGGTTCCTCAAATGGATCACTGTCTGATCTTTTCTCAAGTCAATATGTGGTGATAGGTGAGGCATGGAGATCTAGCCTCCATTTGCATCCAGTATTTAGCCTCCATCTAGCCTCCATCTCCATCGTAATACACTGTGTATGCCATATATATATTATTACAATATCCAAATCCCAAGACAATATCTAGTCTTCTCATATCACGATATTAACATAATATCAATATATTGCCCAGCCTTATTTGGAAACCGTGGCACAAAGAACAAGAATAAACTTGAGAGGATCATTAACGTGGCTAACAAGGTTACAGTGTCTATATCTGCTATTTTTGACACAAACACTGAATGATCGGCTGTTACGGTGTACCACCATCACACTGAAAGAGGGTTGGACAATTAGAGATACTGTAGATATTCTGGTGCTGTCGAATCTGAGGTCTATAAATCAAGCTAATCAAGCTGCATTTTATTCAAATCCTAACCATTAGCAGTTCTATTAGGTATTAGCAGTGGTGGTAAAGTAACTAAGTACATGTACTCAAGTACTGTTCTTAAGTAAAAGGTTTAGGTATTTGTACTTTACTTGAGTATTTCCAATTTCCAATACTTTTACTCCTACTCCACTACATCTCAGAGGCAAATATTGTACTTTTACTCCACTACAATTATTTGAAAACTTTGGTCACTAGTTACTTTGCAGATATAAATTATTACATTATAAAACATACATTAACACCTTTAGCCCTATTTTATACCTAGGCTTTTTGAAAATAGCCGATCCACAAGCTCGCAACGCGTCACGAGCTTGTAGATCGTCTATTTTCAAAAAAAAATTGTACTTTTACTTTTGGTACTTTAACTACATTTTGATACCAATACTTTTGTACTTTCACTCAAGTAAAGTTTGAAAACTGGACTTTTACTTGTAACAGAGTACTTCTACATTGCAGTATTGATACTTTTACTTAAGTAAAACATTTGAGTACTTTTTTCCACCACTGGGTATTAGCTTCCCTCCCTCTGGGCGCTGTACGAGAAGCGGTGTGTAGTCGAAGCTCACCGTATATACAACAAGGACATTCATTCACCACCCCATCCACAAACGGCTTCCATCCTGCTACGACTGGAACACTTTACTTGAAACAGACTCCCCCCCCCCCCCCCTTCATGTGGATATGCAGACTTTTACTTTAGCTGTAGAGCTGCCATCTGTTTTAATTAAGACCTCGAAGGCATCTGTGTCACTTCTTGATTTGAGCTTAAAAAGCATTAGTTTACACTTTGGCTATTCAAAAATAGCAGATCTACAAGCTCGTAGCGCGGCACCGAGTGCCGCGCTACGAGCTTGTAGATCTGCTATTTTTGAAAAATCGTGAAAATGTGTGCAATCTTTGAATGTATATTGTTTTAAAGCAAAAAAGTTTAACTCCAATCTTTGCTTCTGGGGGGTCCCTGGAACAACATATTTTGAGATGGGGGGTCAGCGGCCAAATACATATAAGTTTGGGGGTCCTTGACATGAAAAAGTTTGAGAACCACTGATATAGAAACATACATTTTCTTTCTTAATGGGTTAATTATTTTTTACTTGTGAAGTTTTTGCTTTGTGTGTGTGTTTTTTTTGGTGCACCTTATGTCTATTCTCATGCACATACCTACTGTACCGCTATGAGGACCTACTTTAATGTGTTACCACTTTCACACCTTATGCTTAACCTCATGTCCACACTGCATCTGCTGGTCTTATAGGCTATGAGTATACGCCACGGATATGTAGATGTCTTGATTTCTTTTATGTCTCTCTGACATGCTTAATTAACCCATTAAGACCTGGAACGCATCTGTGTCACTTTTTCATTTGAGCTAAAAAGCATCATTTTACACTTTGGCTATTCAAAAATAGCAGATCTACAAGCTCTCTCTCAATATCAGAACAAGCGGCACTCGGTGCGCAGCACCGAGTGCCGCGCCACGAGCTTGTAGATCTGTTATTTTTGAAAAATCGTGAACATTTGTGCAAATCTTTGAATATATATATATATATTCTTTTAAAGCAAACATTAACTCAAATATTTGCTTCTGGGGGTCCCTGGAACAAAATATTTTGAGATGGGGGTCCGTGGCCAAATTCATATCATTTTGGGGGTCCTTGACATGAAAAAGTTTGAAAACCACTGATATAGAAAAATACTTTTTTCAGAAAACCGTTTATGATTTAGAAGACATTTTGCAGAATCGGAACCTCAAAACAAATTTCACCTACTTCTTTACATCTGTAAACTAGGCCTGTCACAATTATTATTACATAAATGCCTAATCACAATTATTTGAGATAATCGCAATTATTTTTCATAATCGGCATAGTCGTCTCCACATTACAAAATAACGCGTACGGAAAAAGCTGATCCACAAGCTCACGATGCAACGTGTTATGACTTATGAGCTTGTAGATCGACTATTTCCACAAAAAAAATGTTTTGTACATTTTGAAAGTATGAAAACATTATTAAATATGTATTTCTTTGTATATTTAAGTTACTCGTCATATCTTCCCTGTGCAACTTTTGTTTCCAAAGCCTAAAAGCCAAACAGAAATGCTCATTAAATCGTCAAACGCAAATTATTTGTACGACAATTAATCGTCAACTAAAAGTTCATGATTGTGACATATTTGAGCACATTCTCGATAGTTCTGTAGAAAAGCTTGGTTAGCATATTGCAGGAGCTACAAATTGCAATCTCAATATTTGGCACAAATATCACAGACTGTTTTGTTTTTTCAGGTCCCCCAATATCTCCTATATATTGCTCTGGTTTCTACTATCCTCCATAACTTTGTGTGTTCATGCACCCCCCCCTCTATAGCTGTATAGCTGTATAGTGTCTAGTCAGTGTTTCCACCCTTCTATTGACATCATGTGCTTATAGTTCTGCTCGGTAACCCATTCAAACCGGTAACGCATCTGTCTAACCACTTTATCCATATTTTATACTTTGGCTATTCAAAAATAGCAGATATACAAGCCGGGCCATGAGCTTGTAGATCTGCTATTTTTGAATAGCCAAAGTATAAAAGAATGGTTATAGCTCAAATCTAAAATGACACAGTTGCCTTCCCGGATTGAATGGGTTAAGTGGCAGTCCGGGGTTCTCCGGGGAAGTTGGATGCCTTAATCCGCCTCATCTTAAAGTTCTTGCTGTGGTGATAAGCCTCGACAGTACGGCATCATGCTGATCAATAACCCTCTGAAGTTTCCCAGTTCCGCAGAGTCCTCTCAGTTGTTTTATCTACACAGTATCTCGTTCTCTGTCTGTCGTCTGCTTTGCTACCTATCTGTCTGTAGCTATTTGTCTTGTCACAATTTGCTATCAAACACCTTGATAAATAGCCTTTATCGTCATTGTTGTCCCTCTCTCCCTGCTCTCTCCAACTCACCTGTTGCTAATTTCTCCTAATATCCATCCTTTTCTTCAGAATCTCACATCGTTTTTTCTTGATTGCCGCTTTGTTGACACATTTTGTGCTTTTAATTTGCTTTTTCTAAGGCTTCTCTGGATGTGGTCAGCTGGGGCTGAGACTGAGCATCAAGGACAATTCACTTTTATATATATCTCCTTTATACATCCATCTGTCTCTTTAATTCATTTTTCAATTTAATGTGCTTTGTTGGCAGATTGCTTCATCCAGATTAATTTGGATGAGTTAGTAGACAAATTAAACCAAATTATTTTGGATGAACAAAGTTAAGTTTCTGTAGAACTAATTATAATTTTATGAAGTGTAATGTGTGTTGTATGGTTGTTGTCCCTAATGTGGAAATATATATATTTTTTTTTTAATCAATGTTTTGTTATTTTCAGGTTCAAGTGAGACAGTAATACCAGCTGTTAAATGGGTGAAAATAGGACCGCGTCATCTGGGTAGAACAGGAGATGAATAGTGGTCATGTTGAGTGAGACAAGGAGCTGATGGAAGCTGTAATTCTGTTGCCAGTTCTTGAAATAACAAGGTTAAACAGTTGTTCACAAACTGCTGCCATGCTGCGCTTCACAGATCTGATTACACTTTTCTGATCTCTCTCTCTCTCTCCCTCTCTCTGCCACTCTCCTTTGCTGTCCATTTCTCTCTCTGACTCTTGTCTATCCAGGAGGAGTTGAGAGAGTTGAGGGAGCAGCCCATTGACCCCCAGGCAGAACAGGAGATCATCAACAGCATCGAGGAGGTCTACTACTCCAGTGACTCCTATGATATGGTGCAACACGAACTCCAGGTCAGACACCATCTGTAAATAAACAAATAATCAGAGCCCAACCGATGCCACCATTTTGAGCCCGATGCCGATCCCAATTTTGGAGATACGCCCATATATAGGCATGTCACCATGACTCAGCCATAACCATAAACAAACCCGATATGCCCATATATAGGCATATTTGGATTATGGAGATTCGGTTGTCCAGAGCCACAGATCTGACCGCTAGGTAAACAGACAGATACAGAGATCTCCATCCATATACAGTATGGGCACTATGACTCGAACCTCTAGTTTTATTATTCATAAACTTTCAAAAGTAGCCGATATGCTATTTTTTTTAGTTTTTTGAAAACTTGAACATTTTCACCAAGAAGGACATGCCCAATATATACGCACAGAAAGGTTGAAAGTGGATAAAAATCAGGACACATTGGCTGCATACTGTAGCTGCCGATGCAATGCGATACCGATGTCGTCAAAAAAGTATGTGTTAAATTTAGTCGCTGAAGAACAGAACTATCAGGTAAAACTGTGTACACAATGTACCATCCTTTCACAGTACGTGGTTTTCTATTGCTTGTTTCCTCATAAAAACCTCTTGTTCTTTTTTTGTGGTCGGCAAACAAAGAAATGTTGCATTACTGCTGTAGGTCACGACACCGCCACCAACTAATCTTTTTTACGACGATGACTTCCAGTTTACAATCCCATCTCTCTCTATGATGAACAGCGTCACTCACTCCACACACACTTCACGTGATTAGCCAGTTAGAAAAGGTATGAATGACTTAGGGTTAGTAGTACACACTGTAGGATATTTGCTCCGATTATGCTGTCGGGATTTTGCGGGGCCTTTTCCCGACCGCAAACGTCCGCAAGGTTTGCGTTGGAACCTGCGGGTACCGTGGGATCCTGCTGCCGTTGCAGGGCTCTACTCTCGGCGCTGAGTCCTGTGAAATATCCTGCAGTGTGTGTGATCCCTTGTCGGCGATCGATCGTGTGAAAACCAAACGATATATAACAGCCGATTGCAAGAAAGAGACTTTTGTAGTGTGAAATGCTTAACGATGACTGATGACAGATGACTCCCCGACCACTTTAAATGTCCTACAGTGTGTACCTGCCCATAGCTGTTCCACTGGTCAGACTTACTAACTAGTTCTGAAGAATCTTGCTGAAGGCTTTAATCGACTTAAGACCAAACCAACCGATTCATTGATTCACCGACCATTACAGTTCAGCCCTAGTTGCTACATGTTTCAAGTTGGGTTGCCAAAGCAATTTCCTAGTGTGAACTTCTCATTCTTGCCAATAAAATGATCAAATTATCATTCCCTGCACATCCTCCCACCAAATCCCCTCTCAAGCTTAGCACATTTGAGTGACTCTGATAATAGCAGTACTGCATATCTAATAGGAATACATGTTGATAAGCTTTGATCATGTGACCTCGCTGGGCATTAGCTAAAACCCTCTCTCACCTGAGCAGCCTTCTCGCACACCTAGTCGCACACACACTCCAATGACTTGTGGAGTGATGGATTGCATGGGTGTTCAGCAGGGTTGTGAAAAAGTGAAGAGAGGCGTGAAATCTCATTAGAGTTTGGCGGGTATCGCCACACCATCTGAAATGAGTCACTCAGTCATGAGGAAAGTAATTACCCATCATCCTTTGCCCGCCCCGATTCCTTATATCTTTTTTTTTTTGTTGCTACTCCCCACAGAGATTGGTGGCTGTTGATCTGATAGTGTCAGTTGTTGTTTACTAATTTAATTCATGAGGAGGTGGGATGTGCTCATTGATGTACTTTGACATCGCTGCATAAATATGTGAGGTCTCTCAGGAAGGAAATGCGGCTCCAAAGAGACTCCTTTTGACTTTTCAGAAGCAATCCCAGATTCTCTGCCATAATTGTGCTTTGCTTGTTCTTCAGTCAGAGGTGCACAGCTCCAACCAGGTGTATGTGATGTTTACAAGTGGTGTGCACACGCATATTGAGGAGAGATGAACTTTGTTCTACTGTGATTGTTTTGTGTCTGTTTTCCAGACACTTTGATTTCCACAGGAGAAATTGCCAATGTACTTATGTTTTTGTGTATGTCTCTGTGGGCGTGTACGTGTCTGTGTGCGTTTTCAGAAACTGCCACCTGAGCTGAACCTGCAGGATTTAGAAGAATACAGAGACAAGATGAAAAGACAGCAGTCAGCGGTGAGTGTCACTCTCTCTCTTTATGTGTCTCTCAAATACACCTGCACGCACACACGCATGCACGCAAGAACACACACATGCACGACACACACGCACGCACGCACTCACACGCTCACACACAGATCCAGATGCCAGCATCCCTCTTACCAAGTTAATTAAGGTTTCCTGGCTAGGAGGTGCAGTGAAGGACAGAAGAGAAAGAGTGCCCATGCATGCATGGTGAGAATTTTTAACAAGCAGGCCAAGGTTTTTGAACTTGGTCTGTAAATAATACCAGTTGTGCAGGCTCCACACCGATATTAATGAGTCCTCAGCTCTGCTCTATGGAGGGTCATTGGAGGTAATGCTCTGCAAAGGTCCAATTCACCAATAAGAACGATTTTCGAACGATCAATAATTTTCTAATTTTCAACGTTTCCCTTGAGCCATGTAAGAGAAATTAACTAAAGCATTCTTCATTACACCTGATGTTTCTAAAATCTAAATAAAGAACAGACTGATCAAGTGAAAGGGTACTTTATTTGTAACCACTAAAATGTGCATTTAAGTAACTACTACTGCTCTCACGTATCTCTGCAAGGATTGAACCTTTTCTAATCAGCAGTGTAACTTGAAGGTGTAGATTGACAGGGCAGGGGTCTTCAATGTTTTCAGGCCAAGGACCCCCTAGCTGAGAGAGAGATGAAGCAGGGACCCCCTCTATATCGTATAAAATTGTGTTTCAGATTTAAAAAAATAAATAATCTGTGGTCTGCTTTTTTCCCCTCTACACCTATACCTCTTAGCCGATCTGCTATTTTTGGCTGAAGTTCTCCTCAGAAAAGGGATGCTAGGGTTCAAGTGGTTAAGGTAAAATAAAAAATCCTATCACACAAAGATTTGGCGGACCCCCTGTAGTAACTCTGAGGACCCCTTAGGGGTCCCGGACCCCCTGTTGAAGACCCCTGGTCTAGGGGTTCAAATCCACCGTTGTTTTTCCGGCTTTGTCGAGCATCTATACGAACACAATTGGGCCATTTTAGGGGGAAGGAAGCTGGGCGGGGAGGGTGATATTTGTCAGTGCACGTTGTAGTAGGCATGAGTGTGTAAATTTCAATATCGGTGGTATTATTAATAATCAAATGAATAACCATAAATTTGGAATTATGAGTATTTAAAATTAAGAGTCAAAAATGTAACGAGGCACCATGAAAATCAACCTATGAGTAAACACAAGCTTAATTTGTATTTAACCTTAACTTTAAACCACCAATAAAATAATGAAAGATTATAAAATAATCACTTATTATTTTATTTCAATAAATCTACAAGATCTGAAGGGGAAAACGTTCTTGTCTCGGCAGAGCCTTTTTTAAAGATGTGTGTCAACATATGTCAATATTCTATAAGGAATAATAATTCAACTTGAGCAATGACCAAACTAGATTTGATATTAAAAATATATGAATTTATTCAATCAAACCTAAGCTAGGCACGCAACATTTAAGAAAAAGGAAAATCTCAACATTAAAAGTAATAAAGGTTTTAGCTGGATTCAGATGGAAGCTAAACCTAATCCTGTAAGAAAAACAACAGTTAAATGAAATAAGACTGATATGCCATGAGCAGCTGAATTGATCTTATTCAGGAGTTGTTCCTGTGTTTACCGCACATCACAGTTGTCATGTGATGTGTTTGATGTCCAGTGATGAACGTTGTCTGTTGTGGCAACGTGTAGTTGTAGATCCGTCCTATTGTCTCACTCAGTCCTCTGAGGAGCCAGTTGTGAGAGCTTTGAGGCAGGCTGTACTATCTTTAAGGATGCCTAGGCCAGGCAGGAGAGGAGCAGCGGAGACGCAACGTAGTCAGGTCAGGGTCAGATCGTCTGGGGGACCCCAAGCTGTTGCGTCTGGCTTGTGGGAGAATCAGGCCTTCCAGTCACGGAGGTGCGGTGTGAAGAGTTTCCTGTCCATTCATGGAGGGCATCTTCTTCTTCGCAGTCCCTTGCTCCCTCGCAGAGAGGGGCTTCCTCTAGATGAGGGGGTTAGGTCTCCCGAGCAGTCGAAGTCGTCGAAGTCTTTCGAAGTCCAAGTAGACTGAAGAGGGGAGGTCACACACAGCGCTTATATACGTTGCGTGTTAACAGTAACATGAAGCTGTTGCAACACATGTGTCCTTCCGAAATACATATGTTGTTTTGAGGCAAAGACTTGTCCAGAGAGATGTCCATCTTGGGGAGGTGAAGTCATACACTCGTGCATTGCTCATGGCTTAAATTACACATATTCTGCAAATGTCGTGTTTATTTTATTTACACCGTTATTATAAACCATTGAATCCAGTGCAGTAAACTACGATGAATATGGTAGTATGAAAATAGTATATGTCATAATTACAATCAAAATCATGATTAATGAATTGGAATGATTACATGAATCAAACATTCAAACATTATGACATGAGTGGTGACATGAATGGTTACTTGTCAATAAGTCAGAGTGTTATCTGTGGGATGATAACAATCCAATAAAGGGAAACAGTATTATAATCCAAGAATCCTTATCCATTCAGGATTCTGAGTCTGTAGGGTCCAGTGAGTCTGCTTTTGGAGACAAACATCTGAAAATAGAGTGTACCAAGTTTCGGTTGCACTTCAAAGTGAGCCAAACCTTGCGTTTGCGAAATGAGATGCAACTGTCATCTGTATCCATGGTCCAGTTCTGTGTGACATTCCTGAGGGTCAATAGGTCAGTTTGTGCAGCCAAGGCTCCTATGACATAGGACTGAGCCATCAGTGTCAGACAGTTAGAAATACTTGCTGTGTCCATTTGTTCATCCAATATTGTAGATGTGGAAACTGTATAAACAGTAATTGAAACTGTATAAACAGTAATTGTGCTTCTTTATAGATTGATAGTTACTACAACGTACTCCTATGGGCTGGGGCGGCGCCTCTGAGCAGTGAGTGTTGGGTACATACAGTAGCTATTGTGTGGGGACTGGAGGAATTCATTGGCATAACGACTAAATTGGGGAGAAAAAGGGCCGAAAAGATTGGATGCTTGGACACTGATGAGTACGCACGCACGCACGCACGCACGCACGCACGCACGCACGCACGCACGCACGCACGCACGCACGCACGCACGCACGCACGCACGCACGCACGCACGCACGCACGCACGCACGCACGCACGCACGCACGCACGCACGCACGCACGCACGCACGCACGCACGCACGCACGCACGCAGACAAAAAGTAATCTGGCCTGCACAAAGTCTGACCAATCCAGCCCACCTTCTGAAATGGGATTGACACCCCTGTACTAGAGGATGGAAATACCAGCTCATGAGCATGCCTGGCTCGGCGTTGCCTTCACCTGGCTATAACTGCTGCTATGATCATTGGAAACTGGCGTGACACCCCTTTATAAATGAGCTTCAATTACTCTAGTACCACCAACTCTCTGAAGACACTACTAACATTCATGTCTCTTGTTGATTCTTGTTTTTAGCTTTTGTGGACCTTGCCTCATGTGTAAAGCACTTTGTAACACAATTTTGAAAGGTGCTATATAAATAAAGTTGTATTTTTATTTATTATTCACTCTAACTGTGTGTGGCTATTAGCGCTGGTGTTTGTGAGTGAATTGGCCTTTTTTTTGCAACAAGGCTCTTTTTCAATAGAAAAGGGCCAATTTGGTGCCAAATGTATGCATATTACCAAGATGCTATATAGTACGGAAGTGTTTCTCTATGGAACATAACATTGGGTCATCTTAGAATCGTCTTGTGAAAGGATTGTGGTCCAAAAATAAACACATTGTCCCGGCGCTATTGTCAGGGAGGTGGCTCTGTATCGTTTATGATAGTCTGTCAATTAATTCGGAGGCGGTAACATTAGCCGTCACCGTCAGTTGATGCTTCATACCCATGTGTCAAGCCACCGGGCTCATTTGTTTATTTTTGGAACACAGTTCTTATATGCCGCGTCTATGGGAATTCAGAATGGGGGGGGACATGACCCAGGTAGGATTCGTAAATTACATCAGACTTCGGTGCTCTATTAGCTTGGCAACATGGCTAGGGTGCATTTCACCATTTGCGGGTGCTTGGAGAATGAGTATTTTTGTCTTATTTGTGCTGTTGTAGCAGCCGCAAAAGCTGTACAACCCTTTTGGGAATTCATCCATCAGAGTAAAAATTTAGTTAAATTAGCTACTGCAGATTTTGCTATGTAAATGCAATTTAGAAGCAGTTTTGTATGTCATGCACAGCAGAGTTTGTAATGGAGGCAATAATGAGGAGATGCTGAGTGGAAAGATGGATGGATGGAAGGAAGAGCCCATTTCTATGCAGCTGTTGAATTAGCTTGGCAGATACGCAATTTTAAATCGGATCGGTATTAGTTGATCTGTAACGCGTCTACTTAACAGACAATATGTACAGACATAGGGAGTGTAAGGGCAAGAAAGTGGGTATAGATACATGTATCCCCCACCCCTTTGTCCATTAACAATTTATTCCTTCTCATCCTCTTTCTTTTCATAACTTCTCTTATAATAGCCCTGTTTCACAGTCTTCCTTTGGCTCTCTCTGATGCTCTCTTTATCCAAAACTCTTCAGCCTTGTTTTACACATACATTCCCTACTTAAACATCTTTCCCTCATAACCCCTTAGGTACTGAGTAGCCCACACCACTGCCCTGCCTTGTGTGTGTGCATGAGCACTGGTATCAGGGAATACCCAAACCCACACAGCTGGCTCCTAGTCTGCTGACTGCTAATGGGAAACACCAGGATAATGAGTGCAGAATACAGTCAGGCAGAAAATGGCAGCGGAAATTAGGCGGCTTGCTCATTAATACAGATGTTCTTCCATTGTTCTCACTAAATTACCTGGCAGCCCCAATGGAGAAAGGCGCAGTAGGACCTTGAATCAATGACCGTATGACATATTAGCCTACAACAGTATACAGTATGTACACTGTTTTCAAGCAAACAGTAGTTAAGAAGAGGGCCATGGTGGCGCAGTTGGTAGCGCTGTCGCCTCACAGCTAGAAGTGCCTGGGTACGCTGTGGGCACTGGGGGCGTGTCTTCTCCTCCACGTCATCAGCGCCCATACCCTTGGTGGGGTTGGCAAAAGAGCCTGCTCTGTGTGGAGTTTGCATGTTCTCCCTGTGTCTCCTAGGGTAGTTAATACCTTCACAAAAACATGTAGTAATCCTGGTCGCTATACCGCCTCCCCCATGACAGCCGGGGCGCCTGATGGAGGGGAAGGGAACTGGTTGGAATAATGTGTTCCTTCCATGCGCTATGTCCTACCGGGGAAACTCCCCCCTGCTCGGCCCTGGGCTCCCTAGGCTGGTGGGCAGGGCCGCGCCAAGGGTAGTGCGAACGGTGCGGCCGCACAGGGCCCCGCGCTTGGGGGAGCCCCGCAAAAAAAATGAACAGAATCACATTTATTAAGAGTTATAAAAAGAAATAACCGCAAATAACCACCAAAAACTCGGAAATATCCGCCCAAAACCGCCAAAAAAACGCGCGCGCGTGGACGGGGGCGCGCACGCGAGTTCGCACAGGGCCCCGCATTTATCCCGCACGGCTCTGCTGGTGGGGGGATTGTAGCGCCCAGGATCACTTAGAAAATTGGCACCGGGTGAAAAAGAGTTACAAAATCGTGGGATAAAATAATAATAAAAAAAAAAGAAGAGGAGGAGTTAGGAATGGAGTCCGTTGTAATTCTGGTTTGCTGGGAGATAACTTGTCGAGTTTGTGGAGATGTGCGGTTCCTTCAATAAAAGTATTTATTGTGAAAATAATGTTGCCATTCAATGACAATTGTATTCTGAACACAATTGTAATGTAGTCACATCACTGATCTCCACTGCAGTAAACCAACCTGGCTGATATCCCATTTCGTTGTGTTTCCAGGAGAGAGCTTTCCACCTCTGGTGTATGACTCGGGGAAATCAGAAACTGCCACTAGGAGTTTATCCTGCATTTTTCCACATTTCCCTTCTTCTTGACTTCTTGTTTCTATTGGACGGGCTGGGATTTCACCCTAGCCTGTGTGTCAAACTTATCGACCCATCAATTGCTCTGCCAATAGCCATTAACTTTACTGCCCTCAAACTAGAGGCCTGGTAGTAGTAGTAGTTGTTGTAGAAAAGCTGAGAAGAGCACAGGAGAAAAGCTTAGGATTCAAGGCCAATAATGATGCATGTGGTCCCAGATAAGAGTATCTTACTGCCACGATTACTTAAAGTGAATTATTTAAAACTAGTCCATACCCGGTGAAGTGCGCAGGTGAAAGTAGTTGCAAACGTGGGGTTATTGCGCGTCCCGTCGCGGCAACCCCTCCCCCCCGCCGCACCCGTAAGGGTCCATTTCACCATTTCACACCTGTGAAGGAAGTGATAATATGGCTGTTGTGCATAGAGCCTATATTGTGTAGAATTACGTGTAGAATTGTGCACACATGAATATGCACAAATACACTACCATTTTGAACACCCATAAGATATATTAAAATTGGCTACTGGGAGGGCCGGTGGGCGGGCAGACCTCTGAGGTCACTCTGACTCATAACCATATCAGGAGTTCCCAATGCAGCTACGCCCAAACATGGAGTGTGTTGTCTAACCTTAATGTGTCGTCATGGCATCAGCTGCAAACAAATCAGTCAGCTCCATATACTGTATGGGCACAAAAGGGGTCATGCCCATATTTGGGCATATACTGTTGACCGCAGCGATCTCCATATATGGGCGCAGCTGCAGCCCATCAAGCCTAATTTATGCGCCGGCCCGCAAAGACTGTCGCGTGCGGAGAACGGCCGAGAAAAGCAGACCTCCAAGCTCACAACGGTCGCAACCGCTCCGTGGTTGTGAGCTTGTATGTCAGCTATTCTCTGCGCGCAAAAATATCCTACCTACAAGCTCCCAACGCATCATGATGCGATGTGTTGATTTTTGACAATGTTCTTCTATAATTTATAACATGTCCAAAATAGGGTCTGTCTCTGGTTTCATAAATATTTAACCAATAAAATGGATTAACAAGATCTTGTGACTTATTAATACTACATCGGATTTATATATTGTATCGTTGGATTCTGACGCCTTTAAATGGAAGATGCCACGATTACCACAACACCCATTTTCTTCTGCCCTCCCTCCTTTCAACCAGTCGTCTGCTAGGTGATCGAACAGGCTTGGCATGGCATTCACGAGAGGACAATGACGCTGTCCTTTTTCCTGCCACTGTAGTCCAGTCTAATTGGCATCTCTGACACATGCCTGGCACAGACTCTTTTTAAAGCTAATTGCCTCATTGACTGCCAAACCATGGCCCATAGAAAAGATGTCGGGGACATGGGCTGTGTGTGAATTAGTATTCCTGAATGAGTTTGGTTTGTCTGTGTGTGTGACACTGTGTATGATAAGGCCCTGGCGTCCCTAGTTAACTTCACAGTGCTTAGCTGTGCTGTTCCGTCGCCACATTTTTATTTTGACTGAACCTCAAAGAAAAAGATGGTGATCCTTCATGCAGTGTGAATGATGTCTTGGAATGGTTGCTCCACACAGTTGTGGTTAATGCTACTGCATGTTTTTCTTCACCCCATCTGGGTATTTAATCCCCCATCAGAGTTCTAGTCAGGCTTACATAATTCAGATATTGCATGTGCGTGTGTGTGTGTGTAAGAGGGAAAGAGACAAATGATTTTTCCTATTTTCCCCTTATTGATAATGTCTTCTATCTGTTTTTTTCCTGTTTCTCTCTCTCTCTTTAACTTTGGATAACTTTGGATTGATTAGCTGGTGTTATCATCGGATAGATCTACTGCGGTTTTGTATTTGCCACATGTTAAGCTAATTTAGCTTGCTAATTAAGTTTGCTACTAGACAATTTTCACAACGTACTGATTTATTATATGTAGATATTCCTGCTGAGCTAGCTCCAGCTAACATGTCCAACTATGTGAGCTAACGGAAGTCTTCTCTTTCTAGCTAATCAGTTCTTTCTTAATTGTGCTCATATTGCTTTGACTCAGTTCGATGCAAGCTTACTGGTAACATCTCTTTTCAACCAAGCCTTTATTGAGCAGCTTATTTTTATAGCATTGCACAGATTGATTTTTGGGAACTTATTGCGAACGCGGGAGGAGGCGCGGCGAAGCCGCGCCTCCGACCAAGTGGAGCTTACTATGTAACCCTGCTTGGGTTGTGTCTCTGTGTGCACTGCCTGTGTGCACTGCCTGTGTGCAGCTCCTCTGAGATAAGTAAATGTCCAATTTAGACGTACCATACATCAAATGAAAGGTCTTTGAAAACTGAACACACCTGTCAAGGTTGCGTTTAAGCCCGCCCCTTCCCCCGGAAGCCACGCCCCGGAGAAGGCTCCTAAAAACTCCCCATTGAAACCCCATGTTAAATGAAAAGTGCCCGAATCGCTCCCAAACTTTTTCTACCCCCCCTAAGTGGGGGTCTACGAACAAATACATCGGGCTCGGATTTTGGCTCCGCCCCCCGGAAGTGGGTGAAACAGGCACTTCAAACACTTTGTTGAATTGTTCAAAAACATTCCAAGTTTTTTTTTTGTGAATTTGTATTTTTCTAAGATGCTCCTTTTAACGCAGATTTTTTTTAAAAAAAAAATAAATTTTTTTATTGGTTACTTTTTTTTAAATATTTCTTTTCATTCTTTTTTTTCATTTTTTGCGTTCGCTTACCGCGTTCGCGCGTCTTACTTGTGTTCAGACTGGTAGCCGAGGTTTTTGGCCTATCCTGATTGGAATTTGATTGTTTTTTATCAAGCCTAAAAACAAACGAAACAAATGAAAAGTGGTTTGAAATGCGATTCAAAACAGATTTCTGAAGCTGTGTCAGTCACTCTCGGACACTGAAACCTAATTTATACTTAGTCATACAACTACTTTGCCGAAAATAGCGGATCGACAAGCTCGCATACGCCGCGATGCGCTGTGAGCTTGCAGCTTTGCTATTTTCGAGTATAAGATGAGAGTCACGGCCATTACGTTAGATCAGCAATCAATGAAGAAAGGTCGACGATGTCTGAATCCACAACTCTAGTTTGATCACTTGACAGTCAGTCCTGAAGATCATATTTGAGAAACAAATTATGTTATAGTGGTATGGCCCATATCACCAATATATGGCTATGTAGGTTTGGTGAAGTTTTTGACTGAATGCAGTGATTTGCTTTTGCAATACCCCCCAGGCCTCTTCTTTTACAACACCTCAACATTATGCTCTCTCTCATTCTCGTTTTCTCTTTGTGTCTGCTTTTAATCTGAGTTTTCCATCTCTTCAATTATTTTCAGTGATTTTGTCCTCATGATCTTTGTATTATTTTTTAATACACACACACGCGTGCGCACACACACACACACACACACACACACACACACACACACACACACACACACACACACACACACACACACACACACACACACACACACACACACACACACACACACACAGTGAACAAAGCATTTCACTTCATTGACCATCTGTTCAGGTCCCTAGCTATCTCCCATGCATACTCAATTCCCATTGAAATGCCACCTCTGCCCTCACCCCTGTGTCTCATCTCATGCTTTTCACATATACGCCTCATTGTGTGCTTTGAATATTCTCATCTTGGCATTATAAGGCGTGCCTGGCATTGTTACGGCCCTGCCTTGGCCATGTGCATAACCGTGCCTAGCGGCATGCATGAATGGTTTGTGTGTGTGTGTATAGTTACATATATTGTAGGTTCAGGAAAGAGGTAATTGAAGTAGTGGTTGGTTGGTTCCATTTATTTGGGTGTGGTGTAATGTTTGTGAATCAGGTCTTTACTGTTGCCTGCCCTGAAGCCAAATTCATGCTTTGGAGAAAAAGTTAAATGAAAGTGAAACTAGAAAGTGACACATTCGCCTGGAGGCACACCCTCTGTGAGGCATGTAATGACAACGTTTTGGGGTTGTGGGTGTGTATGAAAAGGCACAAAGCCTGTGGGGGCATGGATATTATAATGGACTGTGTCATTACATCAGTACAGTGCAACCAGAGTACACGGGCTACTACAGGTATATTGCGACAAATCATTGGACAGTGAACACATGAAAAAGTAGTGTGGGATGTCCGGATGGCGCAGCGGTAAACGTCCTGCCAAAAACTAAACAAAAACAAGCAAACAAAAAAAGGTCATTGAAAAATTAAGGGAGTTGAAGATGTGTCATGTTTTGTCATTACACTTTTTTTTGCCCAATTAGGGTTAAAGCCCCCCTGGAATTGCCTGTGGCCTGATGGCAATGTTGTTCATATACAGCCGTCATCCCCAAGTTAATACTCAGCATTATCGCAGTCACCGAGGACACAGTCTTGGATTAGCCAAGGCTAAGGTTAATCTAGCCTGCTTATGATGAGGCTCAAGAGAGCGGTAAATTGCAATGCTACCTCATTAGCCATGTCCCATCTTCTTTTAGCCTGGGGGGGGATGTTTTGGTTAACAAAGTATTAGGAGCCAACTTCCCAGTTTGTCCCACTTTTTATGCAAGAAATAGCTTATGTTGACTGTTCATGCTTCTGCCTAAAAGTGATACTTTTTCGAAAGTATCCAGATTCCTCGTTGCCCACATCTTTTGGAAACGATTCATGGTACCTTTTAAATCGATCCAGCTGGGGTCCGCACATTGATGTATTCGCATCATGTGTGTATAGCAAATGCACACACAGAATAAATATATAGTACTGTATGATTATACACAATGTACAATAGGGTGTACAATACAAATTTTTTTTTTTTCAAAAATGAATAAATATATATATATTTTTGCCATTGTTTTAATGACATTACTATTATTATTATCCTCCTGCCTTTTATTTTTATGCTGTTTGAAGCGCTTCTGGCACAGCAGTACAGCAGCGTCTCCAAGGATCCTCAAAAGGGGGTTATTGCCCAATAATAGGCTATTGTTGGGCATACTTTTGACCCGCTTTTGATAAAAATAAAGGCAGGAGGATAATATTAATAGTAATGGGCCATTACTATGGCATTAAAACAAATGTTCAACTATTCGACTAGTACCAACAAGGTCGACTAGTGGTTATACTAGTCGACTAGTCGACTTTGGTGAAAGCCCTAGTGTACAAATGACAGTTGAAGCAGACAGTGCATGTATATTATTTGCAGTCCATGGGAGTGGGATCTGCCTGTAACGCCCCGGCCTTCAGTGTCTCTGTGTTTAGATTTAATTCACCTTTCTCAATCGCTGACCTCCTCTGCTCTTAAGTTGCTTTCTTCTCCTCTAACAAGCAGGATAACCTTCATAAGCAGTGTACAATAATACCGTTTTTGAAGAACCGCTTACAATGTCACCTCAGCGGTGTGGTGTAGTCGTAGTTATTCTTTAAGGAGTGAGAATAACAAAGTAACACAGAAAGTAGATAACAGAGATAATCAGAGTCCTCCTTTGAGTAGTGAGGTGACATTTTGGGTATGTCTCCCCCCCCCCCCCCCCCCCCTGTGATTTGAATACTCATTCCCTGTCTCTCTCTCTCCCCCTCCCTTTTTCACTCTCTCCCTCTGTAGGTTTCCAAAAGGGTCGCAGACCTAATCCTGGAAAAACAGCCAGCTTATGTCAAGGTAAGCTCCCTGTATCACTTCATAACCACGTGTAAAATATAGGAGCAATCCCCCTCTTTATCTCTTTGCTTGGTTCCAAACATTCATCTTAAACTTCATACCCATATTACTTCATCCACTTTGGCCAGAGCCATTAGAGGGCATGGGGATTTCTGGGGCCATTACAGTGCCGTCTGATCTGACAAAAAACTCTCTTTATGGTGCAGTCTATTCTCTGTCTGTGTAATGTCATCAATACAAAACAATAGCTTTAAGCATAGCAAGAGATTTTACGTGATTGGCAGCCATTGGGAGTAATTTATGCAAAAGTCGGTGAAATTGCATTTGCATCTATAATGGAGCCAGCCTAACATCAGGCTATGCATTGTAAATTGGCCGTTATTTCTGTGACCCCTCCTTTTGACACCGCTGAGGTGAAATCATCACCATGCTTATTACTGGCCCGTTGCCTTGGGTATTTGGGGGCATTTGCATTGACCCTGCCTTCTCTCAGATTTGATTGGCTCGCAAATTCCCACTGCTTTTAGTGGAGTGGAGGTGCCTCAACTAAAATGCCATACTTCTTCCCCTGGAAGCATTCCTGGTAATCAAGAACAGACGGGAAGAATCGGTGGCGCCATTGGCAGATGGCTCACTTCTTTTCACCTCAGAAAAAGTGATTTATTCAGCCCATCTTCACTCAAAGTGTGAAAAACAGGCCTCCCGGGCCAGGTGAGGAGTGCAATTGCATTTGCTTAACTACTGGCCCGGAGACTCATATTATATAACTGGAAAGCTTTAAGCTGGTATTTCAAGAAAATACAGTCCAGTCTACTTTGTCATGGGCGCGATGGTAAGGTGTTACACTGCATGTTAGACGTCGGATTCTGTGACCTGCCGTTATTGCAGTGATGCAACGGACATAAACAGAATTTGATAGGTAACCAAATGCGGTGTAACGCACAGCATGCTTTTAACAAATTCCTCATGTTTTCTCACACACACACACACACACACACACACACACACACACACACACACACACACACACACACACACACACACACACACACACACACACACACACACACACACACACACACACACACACACACACACACACAGAGAGAGAGGCATGTTTGAAGAGAATTTGACAATTTTCTGCGCTAGGAGTTTGTAATCCGCATACAGACTGGCTGGGGCCAGGCTTCAATTTTAGGGAAGATGTACTTAATGGTAATGTAGATGCCAGAGCTGGTTCTCTCTCTTTTTCACACACTCTCTCACACACACACACACACACACACACACACACACACACAATTTCAATTCAATTCAATTCAAAGGGCTTTATTGGCATGAGAAAACATACGTTTACATTGCCAAAGCAGAAAGCACAATACAACAATACAGCAATACAATCAAAACAAAAAATATGTACATTTGAAAGTCAGCATCTTCAATAGATCAATTTCTATGTACCAAGATCACTGGGTGCAGGTATAGTGCCGGAATATACACAATGATTAGTCATTAGGGTGGTTGTGTTCCGTTTGATATCCTTCTCCTATCACAGCAACTCACGAATCTTGCTGCTGTGTTTGCACATTGTTGTACTTCGCCCAGCAGATATGGGAGTTTTTTGTCATTGGTCATGTTTTCAAAATCTCCGTGTGTGGTTGTAATCTGTGGGAAGTATGTGTCTCTGATGTCTTGGTACAATGGACAGACGGTTAGGAAGTGTAGCTCGGTTTCCACTTCATTTTATGTGCAGTGGGTGCATAGTCTGTCTTCTCTCGGGATACAGGTCTGCCTTTGCTTTGCACACACACACACACACACACACACACACACACACACACACACACACACACACACACACACACACACACACACACACACACACACACACACACACACACACACACACTATGAGGAGCCCCTGTATACTTTGACAGCCCTCATATACCTTGAGAACATGCTGTTTACGCATCGAGTCATGAAAACATAGGCATCGTCATTCTGCTGCTCTGACCTGTGTGTGAACTCTTTACTCTGTACTCTACTCTTCCCCTCAAGGACATTATGACCTCAGCAGCACTCTAGAGCAACGTATTCACACTCAAGGGGTCTGATCAGACTAGCTCCGATAGAAGGTTACACAGAGGTTAGAGATGCAGTCAGACTAAAGGTAGCCTGGGCAGCATATCTTTTCGTGTCTATGATCCGGTCGGGAGCGGAAGTAACTCTACGTCACCAGGCGCGTCATCCGCGTCATCAGGTGGCCGGATGGGCAGATCCGGAAAGACGTCACCCCAAAATAGGTCCGTCCTAATAAAATCCTTGATGCGGCATAGTTTAGCTTATTTTTTTTTATATAAATGTGCGTGCACTATCCGGAGACTATTTAGCGTCTGTATTATCCCACGGGGAAATTCTATTCCATTTAAATAGGGATTGAGGAACCAAAACAAAGCGGCACCGCAAAACCGGATGGGCAGAATCCGGAAAGAGAATTATTTTCTTTTTTTCTTTTTTCAGTAGGCGTGGCCTAGACCGGATCATAAGGGTCTTTAATAACGCATACCAGGCTTTCCTCCGAGGTGGAAAGACTGGTGACGCGAGGTTAGAGTAAAGGTCATTACGCACCGGCGATTATGCGAATGTACGCAGAATTCGGACTCGTTCCGAATAATTAAAAGACGCTTTTTCGCTTCGCTTTTTCGCTCCGTGGAAGCTTGCATTGACTTTATAAGGTTTTTTTAATATTCACATGAAAAAAATCGCCCTTGGTTTGTAAGGAGCTTAAGACACTTGGCTAATGTTATTGCGTAATCATTTAAATAATCCAGAATAATGATCTAGTACATTCATTCATGTGTTTATCGTGACTTGACTCTGAAAATAACATTGATTTAACATAGACTAGTGCATTCTTTTTTCTTGCGAGATGCACGTGTGGCTGAGAATATTAGTACCCTTGCATTTTATTAAAATGCACCCTTTGCCCTGTAAAGTTTTTCAAATTCAAATATATTGAATTATCCTTACATGTATATCTATCTATATAATACATTCTAAAATATCTTGGCCAAAATTATTTGCACCCTATACAGTGTAAGCAGACTGTTCTGTACATTTGGTATGACAAATGTAAACAGAAACTGGGAGGGCAGAGTGTGGTCTGAGGAGATTAGAAAAAAGTAATAGTCAAGCATGGTCAATGTAAAGGCAAGGTGACAGTCAATCATGGTTAATTTAAAGGTAAAGCAATAGTCAAGCATGGTCAAGGCAAGGTGACAGTCAATCATGGTCAATGTAAAGGCAAGGTGACAGTCAAGCATGGTCAATATAACTGTGAGGTTACAGACATGCATGGTCAATGTAAAGGCAGTGGTGGAAAAAGTACTCAAATTCTTTACTTAAGTAAAAGTACCAATACTGCAATATAAAAATACTCTGTTACAAGTAAAAGTCCAGAATTCAAAATTTACTTGAGTAAAGTACAAAAGTATTGGCATCAAAATGTACGTAAAGTACCAAAAGTAAAAGTACTGAATATTTGAAAATAGCAGATCTACAAGCTTGTGAGCTTGTGGATCGGCTATTTTCAAATAGCCTATGTATAAAATAGGGCTGAAGTGGTTAATGTATGTTTCATTATATCATAATTTATATCTGAAAAGTTTTCAAATAATTATTGTAGTGCAGTAAAAGTACAATAATTGCCTCTGAGATGTAGTGGAGTAGCAGTAAAAGTATTGGAAATTGAAAATACTGAATCAAGTAAAGTACAAACACCTCAAAATTGTACTTAAGTACAGTAAATAAATGTAAATAAATGTAAATGTACTTAGTTACTTTCCACCACTGTGTAAAGGCAATGTGATAATTCCTGAGAACTGGAGAGGTCCGTTTGAGTTGTGAGATTCTCACCACGTTGTAAATCTAAAACGGAGGTTTAAGTCAGGGCTATGTGGTCTGTTTTCCTGAAATTGGTGAAGGTTTATATTATATAAGATTATTACACGGCTTGGTTGAATGCTTGATTCTGATTGGCCAATCACTGAATTCAGCGGTGTGTTATTTCTCGATAATGACCGATGAACTTTATAACAGACCGCTGTCTAATCAAAGACTCAGAGCACCTGCTGTGCTGCTTGATTTTGTGCCGTAACCAACACGGCAGCCATGTAAACAAATGCACAATGTCCTGTACAGCTAAACATTGGTCTCAAGAATGTTTTTGAAAACATTTGAAGCGAGAAATAGACAAGGCAGTAACCGAATCGATTTGATCAACACTACCTTGTTTTCCGAGGCGACCGTGACCATGAGATATTGTCTTGTATGATAGCGTCAACAAATGAGAATACGAGCCTAAACGCTTCCCCAAAGGGTCACAATGGACTAGACCAGAGAGGCGGGTTATGTTAAAAAGCCAAAGACGAGATGTCACAGGATTAATTGCCTGGTGCGCAGAGAGAAAGAAAAAGTCGAGAAGCAAGGTTCATTGGTCGATTTCTTTTTGTGAACTCTTAAACTCTCTGTGTTTTGGAGATGGAGGGAAAAGCGAAAGGGGAAGACACTGATGTTTGTGTATGCGAGTGCATGTAATGACTACATCACCACAGAATCAAAGAAAATGCCAAAACAGATTTAAAGGAACAGTTTCAAGTCACACCATCCTTTGCTGTCGGAATGAAAATGGGCTCCATGGTAAAAGATCCTGCTTCTAAAAGAGACACAAAAAAAGCCAGACTGGACTTTGCCATAATGCATGTTGACAAGCCACAGTCCTTCTGGGGAATGTACTTTGAACAGATTAACCACTTAAGCCCTATAAACTTTGTTGCATGATGAACAGCGAAAAAAGAACGAGTCTACTACAAGCTCACACCCCATTACGATGCGACACATTGTGAGCTTTTAGATCTGTTATATTCACTATTTCTTAAAAAAAAAAATATATATATTTGTGTGCCTATAATGACATGCCATATGCTTTTTGATAAATCACACCAACTCGAAAATAAAGCTTTTGAAAGAATAGGGGAGGCTCAGAGTGATGTGTTGTGGTTGCTATTCTGCCTTTGGCACTGGTTGCCTTGAATCTGTGCAGGACACAGTGAAATCGGAAGACTATCGAGGAATTTCGACGAAACATGAAGCCCAGTGACAGAAAGCTGTGTGTTATTTGCAGGTCATGGGTCTTCCAGCAGGATAATGACCCAAAACGGATACAGGACGTGTGGACACCTAAACATTGTGGGCACCTCAATGTTAAATAGGCGATTGTTTTTCCAAAAGGTAAAAAGAAAGAAAGAAGATATGATCTTAAGTCATTTTGATTGTACATGATTTGAACATGCATCATTATGCATCATATTTTTTTTTACATTTGGGAAAAAATGTTTAGTTGTCCACTCTTGCTGTTAACCCAAAACATACATCAAAACGCATCCAGAAATGGATGAGAAGAAAACACTAGACAGTTCTGAATTTGCATGCTATGAGTCCTGATCGGAATCCCATTGAACATCTATGGAAGGAGCTGAAACTTGCAGTTGGGAGACAGCGAATGTCCCATTCAATGCATTGATAGCATCCGAATCCGGTGAGACGGCACCCATCAAACCTGAAAGAACTGGAGTAGTTTGAGTTGGAAAACTGCCAGTGGAGAGGTGAAGAAATCATATTCAGAGTTACAGAAAGTGCTCGAGTGAAGTTATTGTCTCCCAAGACTCTGCTACAGCATATTAACATATTAAGTATTATATAATAATAACATGCCGTTTTCATTTGTTTTATCTTAAATCATTTATGTTGTAAATCAAAAGAAAAGATTCCGTTCTATTCAATGTGAAATAAAGAGTGATGGATACCACATACTTCAGCCAGTTTCAACATAATTCAGACAAAATTGAGTACGAAGAAGACAAAAAAATATTTTGGCATTGTCTGTAAATCTCAAGATACCATCAGATAAATCACCTTCATTTTCCCCTTTCATTGGAGGGGCTATAGTATAGTAGAATAACTGCTATGTAGCTGGGGGCTGACTGTACTGTGGTTGATGTTTCACTTGGACCTCCACAAGGGTGGCCAAGATATGCTCACTGAAACTATTGTTCTTTTCTGTCCATTCTAGGTGTGATACAGTTAAATGGCTGATAATTTATGATAGCTGTGTACTTCAATCTCAATTCTTAGGTTTGTGTACCTCCAAAGTGCTTTACATTGAGAACACAAAAAAATACAGACGGACTTGGAAAAGGCACATACATCAATCAGCAGGAACACCTGATTTCCACCTTTTTTTGTGAGCTCAATATTAATAATGATTTTCAGCCAGAGAAAATGAATAAATAAATAACGGCACCTGTATTGTGATTTAAAAGGCCTACCCCTTCTTTATCATCCTTGTTAACATGTAGACAGCCTAGAATTGAGTGGACAAACCGCTCTAGCTGACATTCAGGACGTGTCGGGAAAGAAAGAGAGAGAGCAGAGCACCTTGTGGGAGTCAGTGTTGTAATGAATTTGCAGCGAGCAGCCTTCAGATAGAGCTAACTGCCTGGGCCAGTCAGTGGCAGTGGGAACGAATGGACTCGGTCCGGAGATTCAATTATTTTGCACCGGCAGCCATTACCATTCATTGAATGTCTTGCTAACGCCTTTGTCTGCACTCCGCTTTCACCTCTGTTGAACAGGAGTGATAAATGGACCAGTTTGTGGTCATATATATACGTATATAGGTTGTATGGGCACTCCCACTTGGTAGATGAGAAAATGAGAGGGCTGCTTAGTGTGTGTGTGTGTGTGTGTGTGTGTTTGCACCTGTGCACGCTAGGTTTTTCTGTGTGGGAGGTGAAGGTTCAACCTACAAAAAAAGTTTGTGTAATCGCATGTTGGCCTTGTGCGTGGGCTTTTTTTTTCTTTGCAGAATGAATGTTAAGAAACCAGTTCTTTCTTCCCTCGACACAAGTCGTGGGATGGCATTGATATTATATGAATAGAGAAACAAAATGTGACCAAACTTTTCTCTCTCTCTCTCTCTCTCTCTTACAATACCAACTGTAGAGAGGTGGATGAGAGGTTGGATGCGCAGTGTAATATTATTTGTTAGCTTTTTATTTCCTGTGTGTGTGTGTGTGTGTGTGTGTGTGTGCATGCCAGCAAGTGCTCCTGTGTATCTTAACATTTACTCAGATGTCTTCATCAGGATAAAAGAAGTCCAGGAAATGGTCAAGTCCTCAGGGGACTGTTTTCACAATAGTGTCCTAAATACAACTCTCTGTGTACGTGTGCACATACTAGCACATGCTTATTTGCACATTTTGTCTTGATAGAAAACTCAGCATCTTGCCCTCCTAGGTGTTTTTCTTTTTGTTGTTTTGTCCTAAAAACACGGATGACCATTTAACCTTCGCTTTCTCTAAAACCGTCCTATTTACTGACTGGCTGGCTTCCTCCTTCATGTAGCATTATCTGCAGCAGCAGACGTTGAGCTGACAGAGCTGTCTTCCCCAGAGTATTTTGTGCTTTCTCGTCTCACAGGCTTCCATGTATTGTGATTATGGACCCCCCCCCGGCTGTGGAGTGAGGGTTTCCAGGGACTATGGCTGCAGACTGTTTTTTTAGAGACTAGTTTCATTGTGACGCTTGTAATCTGCTACAATTACTACTATTCTTATTTTTCTTCACATTTAGATTTTTTTTCTTTTTAAACCTTAAATAAATCTTCTCATGAGCCATAAGTCTGAAAGACACTCAGGTCCACAGGACATGCATGAACATGTAGTTTGAGAAAAATGCTTAAGATTGGCAATCTACTGTATTTGGAAGAAAATCTTCAAAAAACGAAAACAAAACATTTCCTGTGAAATCCTCTGTTAACTCTTTGACTGCCAGAGTATTTTCATAAAGTACTCCCCCAGTGCCAGCAATTTTCGTGTTTTTTTATTTTTATATTTAGAATTGTTCTCATGAAAATAATTTAAGGACACATAATTTAAAGACCCAGCACAAATCCGCCACTAGAGAGCAGCACATGACAGCTAGATCAGGTCGTTGGGTCTCTCTCACCCTTCTTGATAGATTAGACAGGGAAAAACATGAAAACGGATGTGACGTCGTCCCAGATTGTTTTGATCGGCGAAAATTACGATGTGATACACGACGGCGATGACTGATCGTCACCCAGACCATAGATTATAGAAGAGAACCTGTCCGTTTGTCCGTTATACCGTGTGAAAACCCGTTTATTTACCTATTTTGGACGAAAATGACTGGGGAAAAAAATCAAAAACCGGAAACGGAATCCAGGTCATGAAACCGGATGCAGATGTCCGTGAAGTAAGTGGAACTCGAGAATAACATTGAATATTAAGCAGCATAGCGCAATCGGAGATTAAACAATGAACGCGCGTCCAGCGCGTCGACGGCCAACTGGACAAAGTAGCACTTGACGCGTTATCGCGTCGTCCGCAGTCAAAGAGTTAAAGGGACCCAACACTTCCCTGATGAGCGAGCACTTGGCGATTGCGGGAATGAAAAATCTCTCGTTTCTTCTATTTATCTATTCATGTTTTATGTTCCATATTCTGTACAATTTAACTCCTTTTTAGCCCATGCACATGCAAGAGATTATTAAAAGTTCTGGATAAAATGAATATCAAATATATAAATACTGAATCGAGCAACTTAAAAACTGTCTGGGGGGCTCACAAAGGCCTGAGTAGATGATAAAATGACCAAAAGTTTTTTTGAAAGTGAAATATCCCTTTAAGACCAGAGGCGATTATAAAAATAAAATAAAAATCTAGATTTTTCAAAAATAGCAGATCTACAAGCTCATAGCGCGGCACTCGTGCTTTACAGTATATATCGTCTCTGTCGGGTGGAAACCTCATATGTCCAAAACTGTTACTTTTCAGGATTCAAATAAAAAAACAAGTAGCAGATCTACAAGCTCAAAACGAGCTTGTGGATCTTTTAATACTTGTGTGTGACGCCGTTGCAATGGTCAAGCAGGGCATTCATTTACGGAAAAAAAACACACAAAGTTAGGCTATGGAGATGGAAGAGGTTTCTGCCCGACAGCGATGATATGTAATTGTAAAGACATTACTTTTTGTTGTGATTTGGTGCTACATGAATCAAATTGACTTGACTTGATCGTCAACTGTAGTTGATAGCAGTGTTATCCCGTTAAGACCTGGAACAACGCATCTGTGTGTCACTTTTTCATTTGAGCTAAAAAAGCATTATTTTACACTTTGGCTATTCAAAAATAGCAGATCTACAAGGGTAGATCTGCTATTTTTGAAAAATCGTGAAAACGTTTTCGTGAAAAAATGGTTTCCCCAAATCCCCAGTGCGGTCCCAAATCACGCGTCCTTGACATGAAAAAGTTTGAGAACCACTGCGTTAGATGGTTAGGCCAAAGTGCTCACTGCTCACCCAGCCCTGAACAACACATGAGACCCAGTGCAGACTGAGACTGAGGTGCATAGTGCTATATCTGGGGTAGTAAAGGAAATTAAATTCTGATGGATGTGAAATAGAGCTAACATTTTCCCTGTGCCTGGAAACACTGTTGCGAGATAGGGATATGATTGACTGGGGTTCCTCCCCACTTTACGTCCGGTACAACACACTGTGTGTTATTGCTGAGCTGAGGATATCTGTTCTATTTTCTTTCCGTAAAGGCTTTCCTGGTGCAGAATACTGTCAAAGGCTACCATAGACTCAGAACTGCTTTAACAGGATCGTTTTTCACTTCTTGATATGCAGTGGTATGAGTTAACGCACTAGTAGTGACATCCATACGTGGACATGGAGTTTGTGTGTTCGGAGATATGGCCGCTTGTTCCAACCATTCAGCAGCTCGGCAGACAAAAAGGAATAGCAGCAAATGGTGTAATTTAAAGGTTCTATGACATTCATTTTCACTTTAAAAAAAAATAAAATGTTTTTTGGGGGGTTTTATGACCTCAATTAGACCCCAAAAAAATGAACTTTGAACATTCAGTGGATTTTCTGTGGTCTGGGGTTTTCTGAATAATTAGGCTGAAAAGTAATCTGTGAAGATTGGCCCCTGGACTTTGATGTCACAGTCGATTAATCCCGCCCCCTCTCCTCTCCACCCCTCCCCTCCCCTATCCATTCCGGATAGGGGAGCAGAGGTGATGATTGACAGTCAAAATCCCTCAAACAGCGACACCCGCAGGCAAAGATTTCTTTTTTCATTGCAGTTGAAAAGGCTTTAGAAATCGGAGAGAAAAAATCCTGCCATGGATAACTGGAGTGGATTTTTTTGTTAAAACTTTTAATACACGTTTGAAGGACCATGATAAATACTTTTAATGTGTTGTAAAACTGAACGTCATGAAACCGAGTTTTGACCAATAATAAGAGAATACAACAACGTTAAGGTGCTACTGATGCTTTTTCAGACACTATATGTTGTATTTTATTATTGAAGAATGGACTTCCCTTGATAGTTTCTCACAGATGTTTTCACAGTGTAAGGTCTTTTGGGGTATTGGCCTGAAAAGCAGTGGCAAAGCTAGTATTTCTACTGAGAACGCTGCTTAATTCTTGCTAAGTGTCCCAAATCATGACACTTAGCCTAAATGTTGGGATGTATTGTTCCTGCGTTCTGTAGCAGTCTGTCAATCACACTGAACTCTCCAAGTCTTCTGTGAGTTAATTGAATTAACATTGAGTTCATTTTATGACCCACTCGTCTGTTTCTTCTGTGATTCATAGATCATCAGATGACTCTGCAGGTCTTTTTTTTCCCCCGGGGATGTTGATACCAACAACAAGCACTTATAGACTTTGCAATGGGGCAATAGAACAAAAAACACCCCCGAGTGTTTCCCTTGTGATCAAATAAAACCAATGTAAAAGAGACGCTTGGGATGGCGGGTGTCAGCCCATGCCAGTCTTATCAATGTACCTCAGTTTAATAGCCGGTAAGCAGAAGAGCATGACAACCGCATGATAAATGCCCCTTGAGGGAAAACCCCTTGTTTATTGAAACAAGCTGTTTTTTTTTGGCCATTTTTACGACTCGTCAAGTGCTGTACCAACACTCAAGATCATGAGGAACGATTAGGTTTGAAACGAGCTCTTTTAGCCGTTTTTACGACTCTTCAAGTGCTGTGTCAACAACACTCAAGATCATGAGGATACGTTTAGGTTTGAATAGGATCTTTGATCAAGATCTCCCCTTCTGCTCAAATGTCTCTTTGTTGGGTGTATTCATCACCAAAGGAAATGCATTTTCCCTGGCTCGTATTCTGTTGCTAAACAGTTGTCTTAGATATGACAGTGTTACGACGATGCTACCGCCAAACATCGCAACCTTTTCTTCTGCCACACAAGGGAGTAAACATCCCTCACCTAAGGCAGGGCAGCTGGCATCTCAAAATAAAAGACTGAAAACAACAAAGAAATATTTGTGCTTCGATGCATCTCACAGAAATGTTTTCCACTGAGAGGATTGTGAAATGTCTTGGGATTTTGTGCATTACAATAGATCAGGACCTGTATTATGTCGTTATCTCTCTTTACAAAGTGTCCACGAGTGATGCAACGGTTAATTGACCTTATCGAATTAATCGATTATGAAAAACATGTTAATAAAATAATTGATTTGGGGAAAAAAACATTTAATTCAATTCCTTTATTTTTTTAAATCGCGAAAATAGCAGGTCCATGTGCCGCGTTGTGAACTTGTAGATCATCTATTTTCACTAGTACAAAATAGGGCCCAATCGATTTAGTAGATTATTAAATCAATCTTGAATTGTTTCGCGTAGATTCGTGCTTCAAGATTATCCGATTAATGGAAAACAGTAATTGACAGAATGATCATTAGGAAAAGAATGGATAATTGCAGCCCTGTGTCCACAGCAGTCATTCGGTAGTGCTGTAATGTGAGCACTGATTTCCTCATTAGACGCCATCAATACAATATCTCACATGGATGGCAGAACATATTAAATATGCCTTCAGCATGAAACGGCAAAGGTTGTTACTTCCACCACAATGATGCTCTCACAAAAGTCCATTTGAGCAGAATTTGCAAGGAATCCGAAATAGAAACTCACTGTTTGTATCTCACTGTTTGTTCAGTGGTGGAAAAAGTACTCAAATTCTTTACTTAAGTAAGAGTACCAATACTGCAATATAAAAACACTCTGTTACAAGTAAAAGTCCAAAATTTACTTGAGTAAAAGTACAGAAGTATTGGCATCAAAATGTACTTAAAGTACCAAAAGTAAAAGTACTGAAATATTTGAAAATAGCGGATCTACAAGCTCACAACGCGTCGCGACGCGTTGTGAGCTTGTAGATCGGCTATTTTCAAATAGCCTAGGTATAAAATTGGGCTAAAGTGGTTAATGTATGTTTCATAATATCATAATTTATATCTCAAAAGTAACTAGTAACTAAAGTTTTCGAATAATTGTAGTGGAGTAAAAGTACAATATTTGCCTCTGAGATGTAGTGGAGTAGAAGTAAAAGTATTTGAAATTGGAAATACTCAAGTAAAGTACAAATACATCAACATTGTACTTAAGTACAGTACTTAAGTAAATGTACTTAGTTACTTTCCACCACTGCTCACTGTTTGCTGTATATAGACTGACTTTCAAGGCTAACCAGCACCTTGTTTGCAGGAGCTGGAGAGAGTGACAGCGTTGCAAACCAACTTACAGCTTGCAGCGGTCATCTGCACGAATGCCAGGAGGTAAGTCATTCCACTTTGCCTGCCAACATAGAAAATAGTCATATTTCTCATTCATCCATCAAACAGCCCATTCACAGTCTCTCATTTGAATTTAAATGTGCAATGATTTTGGTTTGCAAGCCCCTCAAAATGGGGTCCTGGTAGCCTGGCAGCCTTGCCAGGCTGATCACCTGGGATTCACTCACATTCACCACGATGAGGAACGTGTGAGTGATCCCACTTGATTAGTCTGGCAATGCCAGGCTACGGTCCGGTGACGGTCCTTGAAGGGGTTCCAAGGGGTCCCACTCCCCAGCACAATTAGGAACAGTTTTAACATTTGAAAACTAGCTCTAAAAGCTCACAACAATCAGAGCTTGTGGATCTACTCTTTTTGAAAAAAACATTTAAAAGATCTTGGATAATCTTCTCTTATCACATTGGGTGCCAGATAGTCTGGGAGGCTTCGGCTCAAAGCCTGAACAACAGGGGCGCGGCCACTGAGTTCTGATTCAAATCAACAGCCAATGAAGAAAAGGGGGCGGGATCCACATGCAGTGGGTGTTGCATGTTAATAGGAGCGACGGGAAGCAATTTCCCCTTGAGAAATTGCGGCCGCCATTGTTGTGTACTGCTGTTTGCCTCTCGTCGGACTTTTTAGACGAGTTGCACAGCTCTCAGACCGGTAAGAGGCGTGTCCGCTCAGATTCTGAGCGTAAGTTACATCCCGCCCACAAATACCAGCGCTCTGGCCCAGTTCCTCGCCGCTCCCGTTTGTATGCGAGGCGAAAAACTTCTGGGAACTCAGATTAGGTGCCAGAGGTTTATTCAAATATTATACGTTGAGTGCCGGCTATTCTTCCATCCACTTACGTTGATACGTTTCGTGCTGTAGAAGCCCCGACGCGGAAGTGGATGTAAACAAAGCGTGCGTGCGAGACGGCGGAGGGTTCCGACTAACGCCTGGAACAATAATATTTCTAACGCGATCCTCCATTGCAGAGTGATCGCAGATCGAAAACGGCTCGCTTCCACCACGTTAAAAATAAATGGAGATATTAAGCTTTTAGTCAAGGAGATAACATTGGAACGGCCGACCGGAAGGATTTTTGACATGGATCCACATCCGGCCTCTCCTTCTCAGAAACTCCTTGGATGATCCCAAAGTTTCGTTAGAGCGCCCCACGTGGGCCCGACGTATAAAAATAAAATTGGGTCAAAAACAGTCCGGACCGTTTTCGGCACTCCTCGTTTGGATTCTCAAAAACGGTCCGGACCGTTTTTGGCACCCGATGTGTTAAGTGCCTCCCTGGCACAAAATATTTTCAAATGGGGGTTCAATGCCAAATACATATCAATTTGGGGGTCCTTGACATCGAAAAAGTATGAGAACCACTGCTCTGTACAGCAAATCAATCGTGAGTACAAGACAATTTTCAATGATCCAGTCAGTTTGGTGTGGAATCATTAAATTGAAGAACCAGTCAATATTTGGGGGAAAAATAATAATACTTGTCACATCTGCTTACTCATTGTGTTAATATATTTATATTCCTTCTATAGTATCGACAATTATTAATTGACTATATTGGAGCATTTTAATTGACTATAATTCACACAGTGGCCATTTTGCTCTTAGTTATGTTAATTTATTTGATATGGACATCACAAATTACATTGGACGGAACCAGATGCATTGCTTACAGTGTATATAGCACGAGTGCTAATTTTCAACACCTGTCCACAGGAAGCTTTTCTAAAATACAGTAACACCAATCTAAAACCCAATCAGGTACAAAAAAATAATAATTGTATAAATATATATATACACACATATACACACCCATACATATGTATGCATACACATATATACACACACTCACATGTACTAATAATTAACATAATCAAAATCAATATCAGACCCAATACATTAACTAAACAAAAGAAGACATAATCATTCAAATAACCAATCAGTAACTATACATGTGAGCACAGTTGATTTGATTTCAACCATAATTTGAGCCCTCTGTTAAACACATTACCATCCGTCTCTAGTTTTAGAACCGTAGGCAAAGAGTTCCAAAGGTTTACCCCCTTTACTGAGAAGGCAGACTGCCCGAATGTGTTCTTGCTTATAGGCACAGTACAGTCACCATGTGTTGATGCTCGTGTAGTTGCTCTACCAGAGCTCTGACGCCTATCAACCAGTCCAGAAAACAGAGGTGAAACACGATTATGTAAGCATTTAAAAACCAATTTGATAGTAAATTTGAAGTAAAAAGTTTGTGTTTTCTTAAAATACCACAGCCATCTCATCGGTTTCTGATCCATGACTTTTATAGCCTGTTTGTATATTGATGTTATTGGTTTTAAGACAGTTTGAGAAGATTGTGACCATGATGTAATGCAGTATGACAAGTGTGAGAAAATCATAGCATGCATGTACAGCTGTGCAGTTTTACATGATAAGTCCCTTCTAATATGACGAAAAGAGTTTAAGTTCGGTTTAACCTTCTTGCATATATGCTTTACCTGTCTGTCGAATTTTAAGTGTTTATCCAAAATAATTCCCAAATATTTTATTTCACTCGTTTCAGCAATAATTTCATTTTGGATTTGTACCTCAAAGGCATCTGTAACAGGCCTGTTACGTATTGAGATGCACATTGAGACTGTTTTCTTGACATTTAAGGTTAATTGTGACAACTCAAGCCACTTTGAAATGTTCTGCAATTCCTGTGTGCTGTGTGAATACGGTCTACATTATCCATACATTGCCATATCCTGTTTTGAGATGGCTTTTTGCTGTGTTTGTGACATCCTGTGTGTAGGCAGCTGAGTGTGTCCAAGGAGGGGTTCACAGAGGCCAGCTTGGGGTTACTAGCAAACCAGAGGAGACGACAGCTGCTGACAGGCCTGCTCAAGTCTCTGAGGACCATCAAGACCCTTGTACTGTGCAGTTTAATTTGTCTAATAATTTGTCAAATGATCACTCACACCTGACCATCTTGACTTGACTCTTGACCATCTCACACCTCTGCATAACACACACACACACACACACACATACAGATACACACACACACACACACACACACACACACACTCACACAGGCTGTGAAATGATACGTATTGGTGGGACACTCTTGTAAGTTTTATATTTAATACTTCTTTACTCCTTTCCTTCCAGCAAAGGACAGATGTAAGACTCAGCGAAATGCTTGAGGTATTGTAGAGAGACACACACACACACACACACACACACACACACACACACACACACACACACACACACACACACACACACACACACACACACACACACACACACACACACACACACACACACACACACCTGTGTTTTTACAAAAGCCACAAAGCCTCAATGCTGCAATTTTGGCATTGTGGCAATGCCTTAATCTTCTCGAGACTGTCAAAAATATACACACAGATTTCTTTCCTATTTTTGAAACACCTGTATAGCATATTTATAACATTGCTTGTAGTGTTATGGGACCGATATGCTTTTGTGATGTAGGCATACACGACATGAGTTAAAGGACATATGATGGGCCTGCTTGGGGTGTTGATAACAGTTTGTAGAAGTGAAATGGTCAAAATGGAATTTCACAAAGCAGGATTAGAAAGTTGGCCTGATAATTGAGAATATTATGATATTATGTATCCTGGCAATACTGACATAAATATGAAAAACTGTTTGAATGTATGGTTCATATTTGTCACAACCCTTAGTCTAGTGGTATAAAGGCCAAAAGACAACTGAATTTGAAACTGAACATAGATTTATTACAAACAAAGATAGAAAATGACAACAAATTGCAATTAAGTGCCACAGATTTGACGATTCCCAGTTTTGTACTTGAGATCAGCCCTCAACGCTCAAAGTTTTGGAAAAGGTAGCGGGAGTATGTCAAGGCAGATAGGTCTACTCTGCATTAAACCAACCCAGATGTCCATCTTGTGTTTTGTTGTTGTCGTTTTTAAACATCCATCATGCCTCATTCGTCATCATAGCTGTCATTCAAGCTCTCCTTTCCTCTGTTTTGAGGATGTCCATACAAAACCCTTTTTTAGTAAGAGTGTACATCAGACTACCCTACTTGACTTCAACCTCTATGCCGCCCCTTTAGGAGGAAGACTACCCAGGTGCAATCCAGCTCTGTCTGGAATGTCAGAAAGCAGCCAGCACCTTCAAGCACTACAGCTGCATCAGGTACTGCACTGTGTTCACACTTGAGTGGATTTTTGCTGTTTTCAAACGGACTGAATGCGTCTTTGTTTGTGAAAATGCCGTCAAGGACTGAAGCAGCTGCCCTTGAACATCTTTATTTTTGTTGAATTCTTTATTTTCCCCCTGATGAAAGCTTTTAGGCTAATTACGGTAGTTGTTTTTTTCTCTCAGTTTTTCTTTCATGCCATTACTTTTTGACATCAGGGCATTTTTTTACCTGTACATCTATGTTGGAAGTATTGTTAATGAATGTGCGTTTTGGCTTAGAGAAAATGACTAATTGAATGTAGAACTGGCATGCTTTAAATGGGTTTAAACTTAATAAACTGTTGGCCTTAAAACCAATACTAGTGGGGTCCCCCAAAAGCCGTCAAAATATCAAATGAAAATAAATAATAAAAAAAACATACTTCAAATATGTGTTTGTTCCAAAGGAGACAGACATTTTCATATAAAACGCATCACCCTGCACTCCTAGCTAACCACTATCATCAGTCAGACTCAGGACAAGATGATTACCAATTCACCATGCAGGCTTTCCTCTGATACTGGGGGGGTGGAAAGGGAAAATGGCTGCTACATACAGTAACAGCATAGTGAGCATAACCACATAGGCTCTCCTCTCTTCTCCTCCTGTCTCCTCCCTTATCCCCTCCCGTTTTCCTGGAGGTTGAATGTGAATTGAAAGTGCATGACGGAAGCACCAGGGTGCGTTTATGTATCTGTGACGTGTGCAGTGTTGCCAGATTCTGTGAGAGAAACAAGCAACCAGGTCTAGGAAAACCAGCCAAAAAGAAGCAACTATGGGCCACATGAGCACTTTAACATATACATCAGATATTTTAAAATAGCAGATCTACAAGCTCACAACGCGTCGCGATGCGACGCGTTGTGACCTTGTAGATCCGCTAATTTAAAATAAAATATTGCGTGGAAATTATAATATGCAGATCTGGCAACCTTGGACGTATGCACGCACGCACGCACGCACGCACGCACGCACGCACGCACGCACGCACGCACACACACACACACACTGGAGGACGCAGGAAACAAGGCTTGAGGTGAATGCTGCAGCGGCAATCATCTCTGCCCCTTTGATTTTCTTGGGAGCTACAGTCCGACTAATTGCCACGGTGGTTTGTTTTTTATCGATTTGGACCCGCGTCAGAGCTGCCATTTCCCCTTCATTCTATACCACCCTGCTACCCACTCCCGGAACCAACGCAGAATAGATGTAGTGCTCTACGGCTGGAATCAAAGCTTGTTCTGCAGTTACTGGAGATTTGTGCTTCTAAAACGAATTGCCCCTATTACTGCTGAACTTAAACACTGCTTCTCCTCATTTAGTTCTGACTCTGGGCTCAGAAAGCAGACCTCTCCCATACGACCTGAGACGTCTGGATGGCTCATGACGTATAGCGAGAAGAGAAATGAATTTAGGCCCTAAACTATTCAGTGCTTTATAAACCAACGGTAGTATTTTGAAATAAATTATTTGACAGAGAAGGAGCCAGTGTAAAAATCTAAGAACTGGAGTGATATGATCACTGGTATTAGTAAGGACTCGAGCAGTAGTGTTCCCAAATCAACTGCACCTTTTCCAATCGATTTCTTTCTTAACACGGAAGTTGGTGAGAATTAGTGCTCTTGCTTCGTTTCAAGGCGTGTTGCTATAACTATATCTCTGGTGTAGCAAGGTGATGCACTATGGCAGAACATTTTATCTGGCACGAGCAGGGCCTATACATTGCGTCATGATCCAAGGAATCCAAGGAAAAATAGATGTCGATTGTACGACCAACGGTTCAAGAGTTATATGCCCAAACGTGAAGTGGGCTGTTGTAGCCCCACCACGAGGGGATTAGAAACATTTGGGATTGAGGATCTTCCTTGGCTTAGTTGGAATGTGCGTGCAAAGTTTCCCAGCAATCGTTGGAAGCCAATCATAGCCAATCAGAATGGAACATGAGAAATGTATACCGATTTGTTTGAGGACAAAATCTGTAGGAGGAGTAGTAAGATTATTTTTTTCTCCTTTATACACACATACAGTATTATGTTCTATGTGTTTAAGCAAATCACAGGCATTGATATGGAGTTAGTCCCCCCTTTGCTACTCTAACATTCTCCAGCATTCTGGGAGGGCTTTTCACTAGTTGGAACATTGCAGCTGCAATTTGCTTCCTTTCAGCCAGAGGAGCATTAGTGAGGTCGGACATTTCATGTTGGGCGATTAGGCCTGGCTCGCATTTGGTGTTCCATTTCATTCCAAAGGCGTTTGATAGGGTTAAGGTCAGGGCTCTGTGCAGCAGGCCAGTCAAGTTCTTGCTCGGTCATCTCAACGAAACCATTTTCTGTACGGGGGAGCATGGGGGAATTAGGCCTCGCCCTCAAATGTCTCGCATTTGGTGTTCCAATTAATTCCAGCTGTGATTGATATGGTTAAGGGTTAAGGGCCAGGGTTTTGCAGGGGGGGGGGGGCTTATTGTCAGGGCGAAGAGATTTGGTGTAGACGGGGAAAAAGCGGCCCAAGTACAGTTGTAACTCCGTTTTACTGAGAATAGAGGGTTTAGGTGGCCAACATTTCCATTCACTGGAGCAAAGGGCACTAATTAGAAACACCAATTAGAAAGGAGGTACACTGACTTTTGGTCAAACAGTATATTTAAAGCCATGCTGCCATCTTGTGTAAATGTATATTATCATCTCAGTTACGTTTTGTGTGGCTATTTTTCCTTGCACCGGTCTCATTGATAAACTGGTATGCTACTCAACCAAAGGAGAGAGTCTTGTGGGTGTCTTTAGACAACGTGGCCTTGTCCACATAACCACTTTTTTAAAGATATAAGTTTCTCTTTCTTTCTGTCTTTATCCTTTCTCTCTGTTTCTTCTCTCCTTTCCCCTTCTCGCTCCTCATCTACCTGTAAAGCCAGAAGCCACATTTTCTATTTTTGTTCTTCTGTTAATTTCTGTTCCTCTTGGTTTTGACACTTGCCGGTGGCTTATTTTTGTCTTGTTTTGTGTTTCCCCATGCAGTCTCTAGGGCCTGCTTTTCTTCCATCTGTACCCTCCTTTCTTCTCTCTCTTTCTCTGCCACCCATCTCTTCACCCTCCCTCCCATCCCCTCTCTCTCTCTGCCTCCCTTCTATTTACCCCCTTCTCTCTCTCTCTCTCTCTCTCTCTCTCTCTCTCTCTCTCTCTCTCTCTCTCTCTCTCCCTGCCATACCATCCCTTAACCCATTAAATCTGGGAACGCATCTACAAATCCTAGTCTTCTAAATCCTAACAGTTATCTGAAAAATGTTATGTTTCTATAATCAGTGGTTCTCAAACTTTTTCATGTCAAGGACCCCCAAAATGATATGTATTTTGACCCCCATCTCAAAATATGTTGTTCCAGGGACCCCCAGAAGCAAATATTGGAGTTAAAAATGTTCGCTTTAAAAATATATATATATTCAAATATTTGCACTAATTTTCACGATAAAAAAAATAAATAGCAGATCTACAAGCTCATAGCGCGGCACTCTGTGCCGCGCTATGAGCTTGTAGATCTGCTATTTTTGAATAGCCCAAAGAAATCTTAAAAATGACACAGACGCGTTCCCGGGATTGAATGGGTTAACAACACTCCCTGCCTGTCCCCCCCCCCCCCCCCAACCCCCCACCTGCCACCCACCCTCCCTGCCTCTCTCTCTCTCTCTCTCTCTTAGATGTGAACTCTCTCTCTCCTTGGCTGTCATCTCACTAAATGTCTCAGTTCATCAGGAATGAAAACACAGCCATATATCCCTGTGGGGGTCCTCCTCCTCTTAAACATAGGTGTCCGTGACTTTGCCTGTTAGTGGGGGTCAGCGTGCCGTTATGACGGAGCCCCCAGTTCCCCAAAGCACTCGTCGTGGCTGCCTGCCTGCCTGGCGCCCAGGCATCATAATTGAAAATGGGGGGCGCGGAGGGGGGGGGGGGGGTGTTCCTGCCGTATTCTCCATGTAGTCGCTTGCTTCCTCACGACTGACGACTGCGAGGAAGAGGATCATGGGTTGATAATTGCGTTCGTTCTCCCGCTTCCTGTTTATTTATGCGATCGTGCAGTGGGTGGTGGTGGTGGTGGTGGGCAGGCGTGTTACGCATACGTGTGCTTTGATCACATGTATGTGCGTACGGAACTCTGTTTCGTAATCCTTTTTGGTTTTGCGTATCCCCATTTTATTCCTCTCTCCGCTTCCTCTCTCTGTCACCTCTCTTCTCTCTCTAATCGCTCACCTCTGACACGCACGCGCGCGCACACACACACACACACACACACACACACACACACACACACACACACACACACACACACACACACACACACACACACACACACACTCGGTTCTTACTTTCTTGCTAATCTTTTTCTGGTTCCTATTGTCTGCTTTCATTCATTTCTTCACCGTCGCTCTCTCTCACGCATACACGCATGTGCGCACGCGCGCGCATGCGCACACACACACACACACACGCACACGCACACACTCACACTCACACACTAGTTACCTATTCCCTCCTCTCTCTTCCCATAACGGTACGTACGGTTCTTAATTAGTGATTTAGTTGAGGACACTCTGTCCCTTGGGCAATGGGTGGTCTCACAACGCACAGCATCAAAGGGTGGGTGACCTGAAAGAAACCCCAATGGAAGCAGCGAGAGAGAAGGAGAAATGGCGTCACGTACATCGTGTAATTGCTAATTTGCGCGGCGTGCAGGAGGGAGTCTCAGGGGAATGAAATAAGTGCACCTCGGAAGGAGAGAACATGACGGTGACTGTTATCAAGCTGTGGAAGCTGGAAGCGCTTTGCTCTGACCTTCATGAGAACAACTGGAGCATCTCCCAGAACATGGTGTTGTCTTAAAATGTCCCAAAATGTGTTTTTTGGGAAATCGGAACTCTTTTCTCTTATGTATGTTGGCACACTCATGCACACACATTAAGCACTTAAGCCCTGTATCATTTGTGGTACGACGAAGAGCCAAAATAGACTATCTCCAAGCTCACATATCGTGAGCTGTGTGACCCGTTCAGGGTGAAAGTGGTTAATGCCATTTTGTTTTTGGGTTTATCACTTCTTGTGTCTCTCTCTCTCTCTCTCTCTCTCTCTCTCTCTCTCTCTCTCTCTCTCTCATCTCTCTCTCTCTCTCTCTCTCTCTCTCTCTCTTCTTTTAAAAAAACATATTTTATTAGCTTTTTTCATTTTAAAATACAAGACGTACATGTCCACAAACAGAACAGAGACACAGAAAGAAACATAACATAGGAGAGACAAAAAACAACGACTATACGCCAAGACAAACCCTATTGGGGGGGGGTTGCCAATCCCTAATTAAACCGTGGTCAAGGAATTAATATAATGAATAAATGGGTCCCAGGTTCTGTAAAAGTTCCCAGACGAACCTCTAACTGTGTGTTTGATTTTCTCCAAATGGAGAAACGCAGACAAGTCTGTTATCCATGATGACGCACTGGGAGAGTTAGGGCTCCTCCAGTGGAGCAATATACGGCGTCTGGCTATGAGGGAAGCAAAAGCAACCAAGTCGGCCTGGAATCTGTTAAATCTGCCCGCTACAGGAGACACACCGAAGATGGCTATTAGGGGACGGAGTCACAGAGAATCCTAGAACCGCACTGAGTGTGTCAAAAAAAGATTTCCAAAAAGAGGCAAGCTTAGGGCAGGAATAAAAAGTGTGTGTGTGTGATCTGTAGGGGACTGGAGGCACCTGAGACAGGAGTCATTTGTTTCTGGAAATAATCTGCTGAGCTTGGCCCTAGTGTAATGGATCCTATGAACCACTTTCAGCTGAATAAGGCACATACGAGCGCAGGCACAGGAGGAGTTAATCCTAGACAGTACCTCGGCCCAATATTCCTCGCTCAGCTCGGTTCCAAGTTCACCCACCCAGGCATGCACCCTTCAACCCAGAGAGAGAAGTTGTCCTCTCTCTCTCTCTCTCTCTCACGCAGAGACACAAACACACTGGACACAGAGAATGCCAAGGACACTGGCACAGGTCACTGTACAGCTTTTGCACAGGTGTTATAATAGATGTCTATTAACCTAAGCACCTCAAGTGCTACACCAATAGTCGAACTGTTGTCTTTCTTGAGTCCTTTTTTCCTTTGATATGTTTATTATTATGATGATTATTATTATTATTAATGCTGCTACAATTTCTGAGGAATCAGAGCAATATAGTTTTACTCCACAATAAACAAACCTGAAACCTTGAACCTTGCATACCACGAAAAGAAAAAGCTCAAAACCATTGAGTGGGTAAACCATACACCTGGCCTTTTAAACTATTGATTTGAAATAGCACTATTGGTTGGTCTTCAGAAGAGCAGCATTGATGGTGTGTTCATCTTGTACTGCGTGGGGGAAATAACACGTTAGCCACACTGTCCACACTGGCTGCAACTGCTCGGGCAATAATGTCTTCTTGTGGGTCTTTGGGGTCACTAATGCCTCATTTATACTTGGTTGGGCATCATGTCGCCCACCGAAAATAGCTCGCTTGTAGTTCGGCTATTTTCAGTGCACGGCGCTATAGCACACAACCAAGTATAAATCACCCATAACAGAGGTCGAGAGGTCATCGAGCACGTAACGTGCTGGGGAACATTGTCCACACTAGAGCCTGCCCGATGCCACATTTTTGGGTTGAGTTTCTATTTGAGAACATTTAAGTTGTAAGCAAACAAATAATGTTTTGATAGAATCAGAATCAGAAATAGGATGGATCCAAGTATATATATGAAACATATTATATCCCTGCTGTCGGGCAGAAACCAGCTAACTCCAAAATGTACATTTTTCAGGAAATGACAAAAACAAAACAAAAAGTGGAGCTAGGAGGTTTTGTTCATCATTGATAAGAACAGCTGAATGGACCTCCAAGCTCACAATGAGGTTTGAATGAGGTCAAAAGGGGGTGGAGCCTGGAGTCAGCAAAACCAGCTAACTCCACCCCCCTTTGGTGGAGTTAGCTGGTTTAGAAGAAAGTTTGAGGATCCAATGTTGGAGTTAGCTGTTTTTGTCGTAATACTTTTCATTGGTTCAATATTTGTTTAATCAACACACAGACGTAAAGGGTGTTCAATAGCACTGATTTATGGAAAAAAAATGTAAAAGCGGAAAAAAATAGTTGGCTGGTTTCTGCCCGACAGCAACGAGATAATGAAAACCTTAATTATACATTGAACCAGCAAACAAGTAAATATAAAATACACACATGAACTGAAATTATTTTATTTAACGACTTCTAGATCCGCTATTTTGACATTTCTTTTGAAATTTTGTTTACTTTTTTCCTAATTTTTGAAAATTCACCTACAGTATAATGACACGCCCAAAAGACCCCAGGTTGAAAGTGGTTGACAATCAGGACATATGGGCTGCAATAATGCCCGATACGGGTTTAATCAAAAAGTCAAATAAAGGCTGCTATATTTGTTTTGGGTCAGGCTCTAGTTAACACTGTCTGGCAAAGCATCAGTTGGGTTTATGTTCTTGGCGAACAATGTGTCACAATGTCCTTTATTTTCTCCCCTGCAGTGAATTGAATTCCAAACTACAAGACACTCTGGAGCAAATTGAGGTATGTGCTTCTCTGTCTTTTCTCTCATTTGTGTGTCATTATTTGAGAACTAGATCATTAGTGAGGAAAACCCTCAGCATTGCCAGTGTTTAATGCGTTTCTTCTCTCTATACCATGGCTATAATTTGCCACGAGTCCTCATTTGAAGGAGACACATTGTGCTTTATTTGGGCATTTTGGCTGTTTGACTTTCTTTTGCTCTCTGTGAGAGCTCAAATATTGACATAATACAGAAAGTCATTACAGCGTCTCTATGGCAAACACTATTAATATCATCAGTTTGGTCTGGAGCTGGTGTTTTGATAGCGCTGTGTGATGAATGGCATGCAAAGTAATTTCCTCTGTGCCGCTGTAGCTGCTGCGCCTGAGTGGATTCATTACCCGCAGTTTTGTTTGTACACAAAAAAACACCAAGGGCCATGCGCACACTAGAGACCAGATGATCTTATGAATTCGGAAGGTCTCAGATATTGCAGTTTAACCCATTAAGACCTGAGGCCGCTTCTAAAACAATTCTAAATCCTAATAGTTTTTCAGAAAAAAATATAAAAAATCATTTTCACGATTTTTCAAAAATAGCAGATCTACAAGCTCATAGCTGTATATCTGCTATTTTTGAATAGCCAAAGAAATCTAAAGTGACACAGATGCGTTCCAGGTCTTAATGGGTTAAAAAGATGGTATAGTAACGACTGCAATAAAAACCCTGACAAATCTGCGATAGATAATTATAAAATAAAAACACCTGAAGATCCATTTGCTGCATAGATTGTGAATAAACGCAGAGAGCTTCCTTGCATAGAAAAATATATTGTTTAACCCGACCTGAAGCCGATTCTACAAATGTCTTTTAATTCCCAACAGTGTTCTGAAAAACATACGTTTCTATATCAGTGGTGCTCAAACTTTTTCATGTGAAGGACCCCCCCAAAATGATATCTATTTGGCCGCCGGCCCCCATCTCAAAATATTTTGTTCGAGGGACCCCCAGAAGCAAAGATTTGAGTTTAAAATGTTCGCTTTAAAAGAATATATATATTAAAAGATTTGCACACATTTTCACAAATTTTCAAAAATAGCAGATCTGCAAGCTTGTAGATCTGCTATTTTTTGATAGGGGTTAATGAAGTATCTGTGTCCGCTTGTCAAAAAAGGATACATTGTGACATCTTCAAAAACTGGAACAAATATCACACATAACAAATCACACATATAAGCATAGTATGCATGGATTGTGGCAATACTTTTCCTACATGGATTGTACTCGAAAGAGATACACAACACAGTCTTCTAATTGGAGAAAAAAAAGAAAAAGCGCAAAGTCTCTGTTCTGTTTTGATATCAATGGAATAAACACCACATATAAGCTTCATACTGTATACTCTCCAACACAGAGCGAGGCAGTTGCAACTGACATCTGGAATTCAAACCCAGACATCTACCACTCATTCAAGAGGGCATTCCCGCTTGGCCAGAGGATATAATGGGCTGATGAACTTGATGGGTACATGGTTTATTTAGACCTGTTACACCTATACGTTATTATACCTTTCAAGCCGGGACAGCATCTGTGTCACATCAGTTGTTGCAAAATATATAATGTAGCAACATTCATTTTTTGAATAAAAAAAATATTTTTCTGAAAACTTTTTGAAGTTAAATTAAATTCCGTATAGAACATGTGGGTTTACAAACTGTACATGAATTGCTCACGTATCCAGGTTATGATTGCCTGACAGTGGCCTCATCTGTACACGCAGGCACGCACGCACACACACACACACGCACGCATGCACGCACGCACGCACGCACACACGCACACGCACACGCACACGCACCATCCCCAGTGAAGACATGCTCCCCAGCCTGGACATGCTTCACAGGGCAAACAGTGGAATGTAATTCAGTGGCGGGCAGCCTTGCATAGCTTCTCCCAGCTTTCAGCTTCTCACAGTTGGCACCTATTTAACCATTAAACACACACACACACACACACACACACACACACACACACACACACACACACACACACACACACACACACACACACACACACACACACCGTCCCATGCCTTCACACCTGAAACAGGTGCATCACCTCTTATTCTTCCGTTATCACAGCAGAACAAATGCGACATGGAGCATTGTTGTGTCAGACTCAGAATGCTAAAATATTATAATAAGATGGGCTGTCAAATGTTTAGATAACAAGTGTGTTTTCATCACTATTCATCATGCAATTTCTTTATTGTCAAACTAAACGTTTCCATCACAGCCAAGCATAACACTTTTTTTTCATATTGAGATTGTCATTTTTTTATTATACATTTTTTTGCGCCATTCAGCTTCTCTAACAAGATAAACAATTAGCACAAAACACTGGCTTATAAGGCGAGATAGGCAGTGGCAACACGACTGTTTCCCACGACTGCCTGTTCTTCTTCCTTTGATTTAATGACTACTTCTGTGACCTTGAGAGTGCACACACCGCTGTCATTCTCCTCATGCATTCTTGTTCACTCTTTCTGCCAAATAGACATTCTCAATAATGTAAATGCGCACGCGCACACACACACACACACACACACACACACACACACACACACACACACACACACACACACACACACACACACACACACACACACACACACACACACACACACACAAGGGACCCCCGTTGCCTGCTCTTGGCCGTGTGTTCCTGTTTCACATCCATTCATCATTCATCTCCTAAATCCCCCGTCTTAATGTTGATAATCCCTCCTCTCCCTCTTTCTTCTCCTTTCCCTCCTGTCCTCTCTCTCTTCTCCTCTCTCTCTTCTCGGCTACAGGAGCAGCTGGATGTAGCGCTGTCAAAGACCTGCAAGCACTTTGACATCACCCACTACACCAAGGTCCAGATGGCCTACACACTCCTGGGCAAGACGCAGGTCAGTGCTGGGCTGAGAGGCTATCCGTCCGCACGCAGGCTGTCCGTCCGCACCCAGTGTGACGTTGGCAAACCCCCCACCACCGTTGTCATCGCTTCCTTCACATACAGTATCACCTCCTCTCTCTATTGAGCAGTGGTGGAAAAAGTGTTTTTACTTAAGTAAAAGTATCAATACTGCAATGCAGAAGTACTCTGTTACAAGTAAAAGTCCGGAATTCAAAATGTACTTGCGTTAAAGTACAAAAGTATTGGTATCAAAATGGACTTAAAGTACCAAAAGTAAAAGTACTAAAATGTTTGAAAATAGCAGACCTACAAGCTCACAACGCGTCGTGATGCGACGCGTTGTAGGGCTATAGGGCTAAAGTGGTTAATGCATGTTTTATAATCTAATAATTTATATCTGGAAAGTAACTAGTAAATAAAGTTTTCAAATAATTGTAGTGGAGTAAAAGTACAGTATTTGCCTCTGAGATGTAGGTGAGTAGAAGTAAAAGTATAGACAAATACTCCAGAAAAGTAAAAGTACCTCAAAATTGTACTTAAGTACAGTACTTGAGTAAATGTACTTAATTACTTTGCACCACTGCTATTGAGCCATAACAGCAGTAGATTAGCTTGAGAGAGAGGGGCACAAAATGAAATCACATTTAGATAATCTTTGTGAAACATGCCGTCACGGATCCCCACCGAACCCCATGTTAGGTAACCCAGCTGTAGACCATGAAATTGTAATGACTTAGGCCTACTTGCTGCCGGATCACGTAACTTGGCTTTATTCTTGACGGCATTCTTATGCTTCTCTGCAGTGAACGGACAGGACTTGGTAGCATATTGATATGTGAGCATTTTGCCACTTCTAGTAGGTTATGTTTAATAAAACTGCAACAAGTTTTTCCTCTCTTAGTAGCGTATGTGACTTGTGTTCTGGCTGGGCTGTTTGTCTAACCTATGGGGGCGGAGCTTAGCGAAAGGTTTATTACATACAACATATTTAAGTTATAATGCTTGTAATATATAGTGATTACATGAATACTCTCAAGGTTGATCTTTTTTCTGTTCTATCTTTGACGCTAGTAGGGTTGCAGAGGATTGGGTGGTCTGGTAGTATGAACGCAAGCCTCATGGGAGGAAAATGTAATTAAGCTGCCACGTCGATTACCTGTGAGGCACCCGCGTACCCAATGACTCCAGTGTCCTCGTTTGTCTGGGCTTTGTATGATGAAAGGGATGATAAACAATAACACAGCTGGCCTGAGTGTTCTTCCCTTTGTGAACTTCCTGTTTGTAAGAGTTGCCCTGGGCAACAACATAAAGATCAGAGAAGCTCTTGGTTAGCTACAGTGAATAGCTTTATTAATGATAATGATGATGATAATAATAATAATTATTATTGTTTTTGTTATTTATTAGTATTACATTGTTTTGAATATGTGTTGAGCCTGCCCCTTCACATTGGTATAAACAGCTCACAGTGTCGGAACATTTTTAGATGATTGAAACTATTGCACTATGCGGCTTTAATAGCATGCAGTGGTGGAAAAAGTACTCAAATGTTTTACTTAAGTAAAAGTATCAATACTGCAATGTAGAAGTACTCTGTTACAAGTACAATCCGGAATTCAAAATTTACTTGAGTAAAAGTACAAAAGTATTGGTATCAAAATGTACTTAAAGTACCAAAAGTAAAAGTACTAAAATGTTTGAAAATAGCAGATCTACAAGCTCACAACGTGTCGCGATGCGACGCGTCGTGAGCTTGTAGATCGGCTATTTTCAAATAGCCGAGGTATAAAATAGGGCTAAAGTGGTTAATGTATGTTCTATAATGTAATAATTTATATCTGCAAAGTAACTAAAGTTTTCAAATAATTGTAGTGGAGTAAAAGTACAATATTCGCCTCTGAGATGTAGTGGAGTAGAAGTAAAAGTAACATTGGAAATACTCCAGTAAAGTACTCCAGTAAAGTAAAAGTACCTCAAAGTACAGTACTTGAGTAAAATGTACTTAGTTACTTTACACCACTGATAGCATGTTTGTCTCTGTTTTGCAGACGGCCATGGACCAGCTCCACATGCATTTTACCCAAGCAATCCACAACACTGTGTTTCAAGTGGTGCTGGGCTACGTGGAGCTATGTGCCGGAAACGCTGATACCAAGTTTCAAAAGATGCAGTACAAGGACCTGTGCACGGTAAGGAATTGGTGACATCATCATCATCATTATTATTAACCTTTATTTCACCTCGTTGTCACCTTGATTTTTTATTTTTTTTATTTTTTATCAATTATTTATGATACAGGTGAGATCACCAAAGCACACAAGAGGCCATACACAGGGAAAACCAAGACAAAAAAGGGAAAGGAAAAAGGAACTAATAATAATACACATACACACATGTAGACATACAAAATTAAATAAATAAATAAATACAAAACCCGGTCAGACAAACAAACTCACAAAAAGCTAAATAAATGAGACCAGTCAAACAATAAACATGCATACATGCATTAGATGGAGACATGCATACATGCATTAAACATGCGTTGTCACCTTGATGACTTTTATAATGTCATTAAGTTACATAAAAAAGGGCGGCGGGGCATCCTGAGTGTGTGGTGGTGCTTGATCTGTTATTGCCTCTGTTATTATAATTTGTTTGAGATTAGGCACTGGTTCTGGCCTTCAAAATGGCTTGGTGGAAAAGGGGTATGAGGGCACAAAGGACAAATGCCAGGGAAGGTGAATTCAGAATCTCAGAGGCAGAGGAGATAATGGTACAATCAGCTGGGGGCAGTGTGGTTAGGGCACCATGGCCACTTTGGCCTCAGGTCATATCATTTTTTGATGGCCAGAAGGCCAAACTGAGGGGCCACGGCAGCCATAATAATAATAATAATAATAATAATAAAATGTATTTGTAACGCACTTTATATTTGAAGCAAATCTCAAAGTGCTACAGGATTAAAAACATAAAAAGAAAGAGAAAACAACAATAATAGTAAAACAGTGAAATGAATAAACTTCAGATCAAGTCAGCAGGCACAGTAGAAGTTTAAAAAGATAAAACAACTACATCTCTAACTATGCAAATGCCTTGTTAAAAAGGAAGGTTTTTAGGCCCTTTTTAAAAGTGTCAATCGACTGTGGTGCTCTCAGATGGTCCGGGAGGGCATTCCACAGTCGAGGAGCAGCTGAGCAGAAGGCCCGATCCCCCATGGTGCGGAGATTTGTTGTGCGGGGCTCCATGACCTTCATGGCTTCTATGAAATTCCTTCCCTGGACTGCACCCTGCTGCACTCCATGGGAAAGAATGCAGGGATCCCTCCGTTGTGGCTCCCTGCAATATAGGGGAGCCAAGATGTCATGCCATCGGGGTCACAGGGCCAACGCCAACCAATTAGACATATTAACCGGGGCAGTCAGGTGCCGGGGGGCGCTGTTACCCATTATTGTGTGAATTTAAGACTTAACTAGAAAAAGTGCTCCTCGGAGCACAGGTCTCCGCCAGGTCAGGTAGGTTATTGTGGCCTCCTGGTGGCGCTATAATAGGCCAATGTGAAAAGGGTGGCATTTCTTCCTCAGCCTAGTGGGAATGTGTGTGCAAATTTGCACGGAAATTGCACGCTGCGTTCATGATTTGAGACATTTTGTTCAAAACTTACCAATCCTGCAAACTTTGGAAGCCAACCTTCAGGATGGAATATAAAATATCGGACAGATCCGTCTTGGTCACATGACTATAGAGATACTGTGTACCGATTTGCGTGATGTTTGGATACAATCTGTTGGAGTAATATCCAAAAATGGGTTTTGCACAAATCAGCCTCCTGGTGGGGCTATAACAGGCCCATGTGAAAAATTTGGTAGAGCTTCTGAATTGGCATCCAGGGAGTGTGTGTACACAGTTTCGCAGCGACCGGGCCAACGGTGCCGGAGATTAGCTGCTCACAGACAGATGGACGGACGGACACATGGACGGACGGACAGGGGGTAAAACATACTCTCTCGCCATGCCTTTCGGCCTGGCGGAGACAATAAACAACACTGCATTCTACACTACAGCATTCTCACATAAGCACCTATTGTGTATATACTATATATACAAACAAATACACACGTGTGTGTGCACACACACACACGCACAAAGCAGGGCTATGTTACATGGGTGGTCAGCCTCTTGTGCTACAGTATTTCCTGTGGACAGCGTCTAACACCTTTCCAGATAATGCAATTCATCAGCTTTGAGTCTGGAAAGATCCAGTCTATTGGCTGGATGTTTGTGAGAGGGAGAACTTTATCATTAGTCAGCTCAAATACAGGATTAACATCACCTGCCCACCTCTCCACTGAAGCTTGCTCTTTTGTTTCCCCCAAGATGCTCTTGGGCAGCAGAAAGTATGTGTATTGTGTTGTTTATGTCGTTATTTAAGTATCTCACACACACACACACACACACACACACACACACACACACACACACACACACACACACACACACACACACACACACACAGACACACACAGACACACACAGACACACACAGACAGGGGTGATCTCCATCATTGGAGACACTTAATTAATCTGCTCAAGTTGAAGAACGAATGCACTGATTCTTTCTTCTACGGCCGCTAAACATTGCAAGCGTAAAAAGCTTAATCTGAACGCAATCAGACGTTTTATTGATTAACAATGTATAGATTATTCTGGGGCTTGGGCATTATAGCGGCCTCAACCTGCAGGGGGCAGGGCAGCAGCAGCTGTGCTACCATTATTCAGCTTGGAGTCAGGTCCCAACAGGAAGCAGGTTCAAAGACTAGGGGCCTCAACCATAGATATAAGCCAAATTCCATTCCCCAAAGCTCGGTCACTCGCTCACTCTCCTCGCTTCCTCCACTCGCGCCTAAGCCCCGCCCCTGCGAGGAGCCGAGGATTATTTGCCAGGACGGAGTGGTCGAGTGGTTGCCGTCAAAGGATCGGACTGCACTTAGCGTAATTTCAAAGCGACGGAAAATTCCGCGATCACTTATGACGTCTCAAACAGCTGGACCAGAGCCGTGGATGAACGGCTGAATATACATGCATAGAATAATATGCAGGTATAGAATAATACAGAATATAAGAATAGACAATTCATCAATGTGGATGGCCACATTGTTAACATTTTGTGCAAAGCCATTTATTCCTGAAATGGTGAACGAAGCGCCAGGATGAGCAAACTTACATTTATGAATTAAATCCTGACCCGTCCCTCTTTTTGCTTGTACAGTCCCCAGACCCCCCACCCCCCGCAGCAGTCCCGCACGGCACTGCTGCTTATAACAGCCACCGTATATTACAGAGTATGTCTGACTCTGAATTACATCATTCATGCAGGGTGGCCATACGTCCTCTTTTACCCGGACATATCCTCTTTTGGGGGGCTGTCAGGGGGGTTTTATAAAATCCTTCAAATGTCTGGGGTTTTGAGAGTTTGGGTGATATCCCCCCCACTTCTGGGACGAAGAAAAAAAAAAAAACTCAGACGATTTTGTGATTTTGCTTGATATTGTTTGATAGCGAAATAAATCATGACTGATAGACATGAAAGAAGACCCTTCACAGCTAATAGAGAATTAACATTTTTAAGAATCGGTTCAGAATTGAATGAGTACGGCTTAAAGCGTAAAGTGTCCTCTCCTATATTCAGTCTATAAATAAATACAATACATTATTTTAAACATAATCTTTGTCACAGTAATTTATAGTAGTCCATGCACTGCATTGAGGCATGCAAGGAGAGAAATGAACTATCAGCTTTTGAGACAGAATAAGTGTGCACAATATATTACAATCCTACATATAATTTGAGTAACCTCTGTCGGTCTTGGTGTCTTGGGTCGTCTGTGCCCGATCAACCTGCGCATGTGTCGTTGCCAGGTTTCGCGCGCGAAACAAGCAGCAAGGTCTATGAAAAGAAGGCCAAACGCAGCGCTTTCACACATATACCTTGCCTCTTGGAAAACAGCCGATCGACAAGCTCACAACGCGTCCCCACTAGGGATGGCCAACCGATAACCGTTCACCGTTAACCGACCGTTAAGCGGCCACCGATTAATACTAACGACTAACGATTAATCTTAATTTTTTTTTATTGTTTTTTGGCCTCTACACCTGTAACCACACGTAACTTCCACTTTATTCTTCTTCTTCCTCGTCTTTGTATTGGTATTGTTTGTGTTGGAGTGCCTCAGTGCGGCTGCAGAGTTCATGTGCAACCTCTTCCAGAGAGAGATAGAGACACTAGAAACTCTGCTGGAGACACAAAACAAATTGTGTAGACTTGGCCCTTTGAAATAAAATGTATTTTGGCCCTTAAAAAAAAAAAAGTTTTTTTTTTTTTTTTTTTACATTTTTTTTTTCTTAACGGTTATCGATTAATTAATCGGTAAGGCCTAACGGTAACCGGTTAATAAAATGTCTCCATTTGGCCAACCCTAGACTCCCCACACCCACCTGCACTTTCACAACCAACGCCAAAACACACTACCACCAATATGGCCCCTAAACCGCTTACAATAGAACAACATGGCAACACCGTGCTTCTACACCATAGACCCCACCCACTCTCGCCAGAGAGCCACATTTCGTGGCTGCCTCCGTGGTGTGTGTGTGGGTGGGGAGGGAGAGGATCGTACCACAACTTCGGTCCGCGGCCGTGTATGCGTGGACACGCACGTGCGCATGCACGTTGGGGAGGCACGTGTCACAATGTACATTATTTGTGTTTGCGCGACGCCCGTGTGTGTGTGTTCGCGACGGGCCACGGGCTGCATGACGATGTACCATGGTGTGTGTGTGTGTGTGTGTGTGTGTGTGTGTTTGTTTGTGCGCGCTCGCGACGGCTCGCACGCGCGTGTGTGTGTTGGCGACGGCCGACGGGGAACGGCTCCGCCTGTTAGATCTTTATATGCGCGGGTGTTTGTGGGTGTTCTGTTCCTCCACGACGGGATGTGCGTGTGTGTGTACACACTACACCATTGGTTCTCAAAGTGGGGTCCGGGGACCCCCAGGGGTCCTTGAGGGAGTTCCAGGGGGTCCCCAGCTAAATGATAGATTAGGCACCAAATGGACCCTTATGGGTCTGTAACTCTGAGAGTGTACAAATGGAACCAAATGGACTCTAACGGGTCCATTTGGTTCCATTTGTACACTCTCAGAGTTAAATTAACATACATTTTACGATATAAACTGGGGTCCAAGGGATAGAAATGCCATTAAATGGGGGTCCGTAGCCCTAATGCATGTCAAACTGGGGGTCCTTGAAATTAAAATGGTTGAGATTCACTGCTAGAGCCGTAAAAAAAATCTTCTCTTATGGGGGTCCCTCGCATATCTTTTCAAATGGGGGTCCGCGGGCTAACAAGTGTCAATTTGGGGGTCCTTGCCATGAAAAAGTTTGAGAACCACTGCACTACACAGTACAAACTCACTTTCGATCCCTGATAAACTGTCTGTTCTCACTGCATAAGCCAAACTGCACACTTTGGGTGCTCATATCCCCCTACGGGTATGGTCTAGTGCAGTGTCTATCAACCTTTTTTGTGCCAAGGCACACCTGGCATAGCCAAAAAATCCCAGGGCACACCTAGATATACGGTATATATATATATATATATATAATTATATATATATATATATACGGTATATCTATATAATATATGGGGGAGAAAAAAAGCAAATGCAAACAAATATTTCTGTTTTTGCATTATTCAGACATGCAAACTTGTAGCTTTTCAGCTTCCACTAGCCGTTTTGAATCCAAATAGGGCAATAGTGTGACACCTGACCCGAAAAAAAACAGCAATTTGTCACCCTTTTCACCTCGGGGCTGTTTGCATGCCTGATTATTATTATTGTTTTAAAAAAATAATAAAAAAAAAAAGTTTTTTTTTTTTTTTTCCAAAATGATATTTTTTCAAACCTTCTTCAAACGGCGCGGCACACCTCAGCAGTAGCCCCGGCCCAAAATTGGGACGTTTGCCAGGGTTGATATACACTGGTCTAGTGTATATAATTGTATTATGCTTTATATCATACAACGCCATAAAGCCAGTGGCTTGTTGCGTCTTTTCTGTTAATTTACACTGTGTGTGTGTGTGTGTGTGTGTGTGTGTGTGTGTGAGATGCGCAACGAGTGATCGGCGGGGGCGAAGGGGGGGGGGGCAGCCGGTGTTTCGGCATGGTTTCGGGTTTCAAGCATTGTTTGTGTGGCCACATGTGGAGGAGGACCATGTATACGTCACGGGAGAAGGGAAAAAACAAAAAAAACGTGTACACGTGATGCGGAAGTCTGCCTCTGAGGAGCTGTGCAGTGGTCGAGCGTACACTTGATGTACCGGTACACTCGCTAAATGCGGAAGTGGAGAGCCTCCTCGGCTCCTCCACTCGACTCCACTCGCCTCCTCCAAGAAGCAACTGAATAATTGGACCCTGACTACTTCCGGTTTGAAGTCGGAGTGACCGAGTGGGAGTGAGCGAGTGGCCGAGATTTTCGGGTTTGGAATTTGGCTTTAGAAACGTAGACACCTCATTGGCCGCTGCAGTTCATTGGAGCGACCTGTCTCCGCGGCGCCATGTTGGAAGTGGCAGCCGAGCCTTCTAATGCATTCATGTCCATTGAAGCAGACTGTCTCTCCACTATTAAAATCATCACAACTCCCTGAATTTTCAACCGATTTTCAAGCGGTTAAATGCATATTTTGGTATTTTCATACCAAGATACTATACTACTATATCTAATCCAAGTAACAGTAATAGTCACAAAGCATTTCTGTCAGTCCAGTCACTGAAATAGACAATATACATGAAATATGCAGGCCACATTGCAGAATTGCCTTTTCTGTCTATATCTAGCTGTGGTCCATAGCGTTAGAAGGAGTTATGGACCAGATATATCCAACATCCTCATGCTATTCAGGTCAGAACACAGCTATGGACGTTTTTCTTCTCCGAACATTAAATAATAAATACCACAATGAAATAAATAAAATCGACAATGAAATAAATATTTATTATTACATTTTTTGACCGAAAACTTCTTTGAAATAATTGACCATTATTGAGTTTTTTTTTATTTTTTACAAAAACACCAAATACAAATGAAATCTGTTTGATACACTGACAGTCTGTGTTCTGTATTTTAATGGCACTTCAAGACAGATGAAAGCAATTATAACACCAAAGTCTTAGAGCATTATAATATAATGGTTAGTAAGTAAATAAATAAATAAACAAATAAATAAATAAAGTTAAATAATAAAAATCCCTGGAAGATAACTATTTTGCACAACTTTTGCCGTGTTGCCACTCTGTAATTTATAGTTTGGCGATGTGGTGAAGCCTCAATTTGTAAAATGAAGACACAATAATGACAATAACATCATCCCAAGCTGCACACGAACTGGGGCCCTCTTTAGACTGCAGTAAAAGCCGATTTATTTCACAAATCCAGAGTTTGGCAAGTTCCAACTGAACTAACTAACTAGTTGCTGTTGCTGCTGCGCGGCTGCCTCAGTGCCTCTGATGAGCTTACCCTTTCCAACATGGCGCCCGCAGATACATACACCCGAAAGTTGGAGGAGGCGTCAACCTTTTTATGTTTATGGCCTCAACTGCCTCTACTTGGAGCGAGTTAACATCATCTGTTACTACAGGAGCCAACTTATGTTCTAAACAGTGGTTCTCAAACTTTTTCATGTCAAGGACCCCCAAATTAATAATGTATTTGGCCGCGGACCCCCATCAGAAAACATTTTGTGTCAGGGACACCCATACAAGATTTGTGTTGTTAAAGTCTTTCAAAATTATGCCACATATTTCACATTTATTCAAGGTTTTTTGAAAATAGCAGATCTACAAGCTCACAAGTGAGCTATTTTCAAATATCCCATGTTAATCGGATTTAACAATTTTTTTTGGGGACCCCCTATAACCCCCTCAAGGGCCCCTGTTGGTCCCTGGACCCCAATTAAAAACCACTGCTCTAAACAGTGGTTTTACTGTCTACTCTACCACTTCTAGCAACATTTCTCCACTTGATATAGCAAACCCTGGAATCATTTAAGTTAGGCCCCTACTTTTGACATTGTGTATTTGTAAGAAAATGAATAAAGTATAAAAAATATATATTGTTTCAAATCTTTTTTATTTAAACTTTAAATTAGTTAATTTTGTTGGTATTCTTATAACAGACAGCTACAAGGTTTACTTAAGAGAAAGTCATTTAAAATGTTGCTTAAATTCAGCTTTTTGCGAGTGATATAGTTAACTTTTCTGTTTACTTTCTGGGGTCTGAGTCATGAGCTTGTGTCCTCGCTCCTGTGAAATAATGTGCACCGTTCTGTGCACTGGTCGCAGATGTGTCGCTATTGTTGACTTGGCTTTGACAAATACGCTGTCAGTGTTTTGGGTTGCCAGACGCAGTCGCGCGAGGCAGACTCGTACTTCCTCCCCAACTCTGGATTGATGGATGTATTGTTAAACTCTTGGTCTCAATGATAGATGTGCACACACACACACACACACACACACACACACACACACACACACACACACACACACACGCGCATGGATATCCATGCCCACACAGACTCTGGGGGAGCTGCATTTTAAGTGCACACAGTTGAGTTGTATGTTGTATTCATTCGGATTCAGTGGCTTATGACAGGAGCAGGTGTTTTCTGGAAAATCCGTGCAATACATATTCACTACGTAATAAAACAATTTGAGAGGTTCTTGGACGTGTGTAGAAAATCAGGAGACAGATTGTAAACATTGAGTTATTTGGGTTCTTCAGAGTCGAGCAGGGGAAATGTTTTGCCGTATTTTCCTCTGAAGTTATTTTTGTGATCTTCCTTCTCTCCACTCTCCACCTGTGCACTGAGCTGTTAAATAAAATGTGCACAGAGCTGAAGGCAAATGGTCCGCACTAAATCCTTTTTTAAATTATGAAATGGAAGTTAAAATTCAGGGGACATGCAGAAAGGTCAGTTCTTATATTGTGAAAGGGCCCATGAATTTTGCATATCAACCACTCCCAAGCCCACACACACACACACACACACACACACACACACACACACACACACACACACACACACACACACACACACACCCCTGTCTGACCTAATCGTCCTGAGGGAAATAATACCGTTTCGATACGTTGATGGTTTTGGGGAACTTAAATAAGAAGACGTCATCTAGCAAAAAGTTTACGATGGTTAGCATGACATAAAAGGTGATATTATTTAGTTAAAATAAGTGTTAAATATCTCTATAATCTGATAGTAGTAGTGAGTGATGTAGAGTGTTTGTTCAGGGGTCTCACTGTCTCTCCAGCTATTAAAGAAAGAGAAAATGCATTTTCAGGTCGGGATGTCAATTTTATCCAATCAGGAGAGAGAACTCATACAGTACAGGGTACAGGATGAACAAGTGAAATTGGAAGTGACGACTCAAAGAATTGAGCAGACAAAAATTCACCTGGAACACTATAAAATTGAAGCTGATAAATGGGGTATTCTCTCCTGATTGGCTGAAATTTGCAACCCACCTGAAATGGTGTTTTCTATTTCATGACCCGTGTTACTGAACACTTATACTACCTTTAACCTCTACTGTGTGTAAATATAGTACTACTGCTTGTTTATCAACCAAAGCTTACTCTCCGCTAATCATCCATCCTTTACTCAGTTGTGCAACATCCCATTAGTTTGATATACAGCGCCATTAAATGGTCTTGTGTGTCTCAAGAGCGGGACATTCTGTGAGATCCAGGACACGATACAGATGTTATTGCGTGACGCTGCTTTTGTTGTTGACCTGTTGCTATAAGTACCTTCATTAACTGAGTGAAACCAACCGGAACAGCGTGACCCCCCCCCCAACCAAGCACACACACGTTCACTCACACAGATAAACACACACACACACACACGCACACGCACACGCACTCACACACTCTCTCACACACACACTCTCTCTCTCTCTCTCACACTCTCTCTCACACACACTCTTTCTCTCTCTCTCTCTCTCTCTCTCTCTCTCTCTCTCTCTCTCTCTCTCTCTCTCACACACACACACACTCCCTTTCTTTCTCTTTCTCTCTTTCTTTCTTTCTCTCACACACACTCCCTTTATTTCTCTTTCTCTCTTTCTTTCTTTCTCTTTCTCTCTCTCACAATCTCTTTCTCTCTCTCTCTCACACACACACTCTCTCTCTCTCTCTCTCTCTCTCTCTCTCTCTCTCTCTCTCTCTCTGATAGACATCTAAACCCCTCATCTGTTCATCATGAAGGGAGGCTCTTATTTACACCGGAACGTTTGTGTCCTCATCATCCACTGGTGGTGCCTTACTCATTATTACACCGTACACACACACACACACACACGCACACGCACACTACTCCTACTACCCCACAGAAACATTCACCTCGCCTGAGATGAACCTAAACCAGGAACATATTATCCTGATGGTGTCGATGAGGGTAATTGCTCTTAATTTGATCCCCTGGAGAGTGCACACATGTCCATGCATACTTACACACACGCAGCCCCTCGTCATCACCCCCCATCCTCCCGCATTGCATGGTGATTTAATTATGGCCGTGTGCCGGAGAGCATTGAAGGGCAAACGTTGTGTTGATGTTTCAAGTCGAGAAGTCCATTTGGAACTACACACTTAAATGTGACTGTTTGCTCTTTTGCTCTTTTTAATCTTGCACTTGTAATAGGGGTGCAACAATTAATCAAAATAATTGATTATAAATAATTCATTTGAATCGAATCTATTATAAAAAGTGAGCTTGTAGATCGGCTATTAAAACCATTATACGACAAAGTATAAAATGAAGCATAAATTGTTAATCAGACTAATCGATACAGTAATTTCTCCTAACCCCTTTCTGGACCGCTGTTTACCTTTTTGTATTTGAGACGAGGTAATCTGGGTCCCTTGAAGCTCAATGCATTCTCTCCGGTCACACTTGGTACCACACTCTGGTCTCGAACAAATATAACGTCTATGAAGTGTTGCAGAGAGATTTCAAGGAATATCACAACTGCAGTAAGGTGCCACAGAAACGTGTGGTAATCGGCGTTGATCAACGTTGCCATTAAACGTGTTTAATCCATATTTTAATATTTAGTTTAACTCAACTAAATAGAGGGGAGGCCTCATGTCCCGCCTCCCCCGTCTTGTACAACTTTTTATTTTGTATATCTCGTGAACTCAAAATGATGTGATGCAATTAGGCTTTTAATGACAGCACATGCAGTTGGGAGATAATCTCTACAGAACTAATGGGGTGAAATAAAGTGCACCTTTGACTTCATAATTTAACCATAGGGCTGTGGTAATTATAGCGACAGTTTTGCAAACCCATCTCATGCCACTGTTTCTCCTATCTGGAAAAATCCGGGGCCTAAAAGCTTTTTGTAATTGTTCAAAGTGTTTTTTGATGCTAATTGAGTCAACCGAAAAAGTCAAAAGAGTTGCCGCAGGGAAAGAGAGTGGTGGCAGAGTTCTGGAGGCTTGCCTAATATTACTTTCAGTGATGAATTGCCTCCGTACCCGGGTAAACAAACGCCCTCGGTATCCAAGCAAAGAGTGATTAAGTTCCACCTCCCGGCAAATCTAACTGAGCGGTATTAAGACTCACACATTGAGATGAGGATTTATTATGTTGGGTTTGACGTCCATTATTGATATCCCTCAGTGGATCTGCTCCCTGTCATATCGTTGTTATTCAGCTATTGATATTAGATGGCTTACCATCTGCATTTGAAAGCCGGTATAGTCAAATCCATTACCACCTGAATTCTCTGTAATAATTGACACCTTTCTAACTCATTTTGTATCGATTTGCTGGCTGCATCACATTAAAGTTTGACATTTCTAAGAAACCGGCGGTTTGATCTATCGTCCGACTGTCCTGTTTCAACACGGACATTGTATTCACATTCCTAAGATCAGTATGAATGAATAACATTCTTGCCCTACTACAACCTCCAGCAACAGCCATTGACTAACCTTATAGGGGCTGTGTCTTCAGGGACATTCAGTGATATCAGTCAATGATATCACTTTGCTTGCGTGAATCTTAACCCATTAAGACTGGGAACGCGTCTATCTGTGTGTCATTTTTTGATTTCTTTGGCTATTCAAAAATAGCAGATATACAAGCTCATAGCGCGGCACCGAGTGTCGCGCTATGAGCTTGTAGATCTGCTATTTTTGAAGAATCGTGAAAATGATTTTTAAATATTTTTCCCGAAAAACGGTTAGGATTTAGAACATTTTTAGAAGCGGCCTCAGGTCTTAACATACTCTATCATACAGATTGGACAAAATTACATTCTATTAATTAAAAAAAAGTTTAGAAGTGAGGATTTAAGTCACTGTTGCTTAATCATACACAATTAAACATAAGTAATCCTTTGAGAAACCATTTTAACAAAATGTGTAAATTGAAAAGCTGCACCGAGCTCTTGGTTATAGTTTAGGTATGATTTATGATGTATGTGACTGTAAACATTACATTACATAAAACCATTAATGTTAAATACCATTTTCCAGAGGCCAACATTGGACTCTTTCAAGTCTGCACTGAACCTAACCCAAATTTGCATTTATATCAAGACCTCAGGAGAAAAGCCCTATGTTGGTAAACATTTCCAGCAAGTAGGCATGTATGGCAATATGTATTGCGTATGATAAACATAGCTCATAGGTTTGTTATGCGGTACCACTCAAGAGCTATAGACATATTAACGTTTGTTAAAGGAAGTAATGAGGTACAAACCTATCATTTTCATACAGATATTTTATCATTACATAGCAGACGTAGTGATGTAATTACATAATCCCGCTAGAGGTTTTGAAAACGCAGCCATTTTTCTCTGTCCTGCGTGACTCCCCCAAACAATAATCTATACACGGCGGTGAGTGCAGCGCACACAACAAATGTGAGAGGGCCATTAGGGATGGTGCAAACCGTTGCTCGTCCTCCATGCCCGAGGGATGATACTAGAACAATACTGTTTGTCTGATTCGGAGTTCTTTGGAGTCCAGAGAGAATAGAGACGTTCAAAGCTGAGTTATGGTTTGGCCCACCTTAAAAAAAAAAAGCTGGTCTAGCTGGTGCAATTATAACTCTTAGGGGCCTTTGACACAGTTTAAGGTTGTACAGAACAAATGTCAGCACATTTTTCCAGTCAGATCTATCATTGCCTGATGAAACAACAGCTCCATATGGCTCTTGCCTGTGGTTTAAACTGTGATTGTGGTGTATTCAGGTCTCCCCACTACCTTTATCAAAAGCACTATAAATTATTCACGAACCTGATGGCACGTAGCAACATGGCCCTTGACTGTGGAAAAGCTAACAGGAGCGAGGTTCCACAACAATTTATGCATTAGAGTTTCACCCTTCGACCTTCTAGTGGTCGGCCCAACAGTTTAACACAAGCCTGTAAATCAGGCACAGCTTGGATCCTAAGTAATGAACTGCTGTTTGCCAGGACATTTTCCCTGCAGACCACGTGTGGCATTTGCGTTAACCCATTAACTCATTCAGTGCCATTCTTATTTATGGCAGTTTGGTTGTGCCACAGTCAAAATTCATTGTAAAAAAAAAGTGCTCAGGAGCCGAGATACAGCCTTTTTCAGTAAGAAGTTAAACAAGAAGTGAATGGAGCAGCAAATCTTCAAATCATCATATCTTGGGTTCTGAACATAAAAAAATTTCTTAGACGTCACGTGGCGCTCAGGGCGCTTCAGGCCATGACGTCTTAGACGTCATGTGGCACTGGCACCCTATACAATGCAGAATTGATTTCAAAGTACTGCTTACTTATTTTTTCCCCCTTTTTTACAAGGCACTAAATGATCTAGCTCCTAATTACATCTCTAACCTGCTCGCTACTGTGCCTAAAAACCAATCAGATCTCTCAGATCATCGTCTCATAACTGTGCTGTAACTGTAGAGTAACATGTAATCTGGTGAAGGATGAAGGTACATTTAGTCACTATGGTCCTACTCTCTGGAACAAACTGTCTGATGATCGGAGATCTAGTACAGCTGTGTCATATGGTTTATTTGTGTACGATCTTTGTAACCCATTTTTTCACCCAGTGCCAATTATCTGAGTAATCCTTTGCGCTACACTCCCTCTGCCAGCCCAGCGAGAGCCTAGAGCCGAGCTCATGCCTCCTTCAATGCATGAGAGCTAGCAAGCCGCTTCTTATCACCTGACAGGGGGGAGGTTCCCTGGTGAGACGTAGCGCGGTGAAGGAACACGTTATTCCAACCAGTTCCTTTCCCCTCCACCAGGCGCCCCGGGTGACCAGGGGGAGGCAGTATAGAGACCAGGATTACTGCATGTTTTTGTGAGGGTACCTACCCTAGGGGACACGGGGAGAACATGCAAACTCCACACAGAAAGGCCCTTTCGCCAACCCCACCTAGGGTATGGGCACTGATGACGCGGAGGAGAGAACATGCCCCCAGTGCCCAAAAAGTCTTAAGACCTTATTTTCAGAGAGAGAGAGAGAGAGAGAGAGAATATTGTATAATTTTAATTTTGGATTTGGTTTTTGGCTTTATAAATGCGTTTTATGTGTGTGTGTCTGGATGGCGGCGGTGGTTGGTGACTGTACTTTGTATATCTGCTGTTTAACATGCATGATGTTGCATATTTGCATACTTCTTTGTTGTTTTTTAATGCAACGCACATTGAGTTTACCTAGTATGAAATGGGCTAATCTGTGTGCTATGCAAGTCATTTGACTCATGCGTTTGAAGCTGCACAGAGGAAGCAGGCTGGTCATTTTAGATAGTTACAGCACATCGAATCGTCGTTTATAATGACTTACATTTTTAGTAGGGCTGTCAGTGAAGCTGCTCTATGATTAAAGCAAAGTGTTTCTTTTGCCACACAAATGAGCTTTTGTCCAATGCACTGCCCTAGATTAGAACATCACCTCAGAGCAGAGCTTATTTAAAAGCAGCAAGGGCAATGATGTTGAGGTAAAGGGCTCTGCCAGATATTTTTTTAAATGTTTTTCCAAAATGTCCCTCTAATCTTGACAGCCAAGGGAATCGTATCTCCTGAGACCATGCAATTTATTACCAAGTAGTTATCCTTGTTGTCCTTCTAGAGGAGAACTCCTCATCATCTGTCAACATGTATTTTTTAAATGCCAAGATAGGAAACGCCATTTATTGAGATACAAACTTGAAGTACCACAGTAGTGCACACGGAAGCGACACAAACTATTAACCCATTAAGACCTGAAGCCGATTCTACATGTCTCCTAAATCCCAACAGTATTCTGAAAAAAACATATGTTTCTATGTCAGTGGTGCTCAAACTTTTTCATGTCAAGGAGCCCCAAAATGATATGTATTTGGCCACGGACCCCCATCTCAAAATGTTTTGTTCCTGGGGGTCCACGAAGCAAAGATTTGAGTTAAAAATGTTCGCTTTAAAAATATATATATTCAAAGATTTGCACACATTTTCACGATCTTTCAAAAATAGCAGATCTACAAGCTCGTAGCGCGGCACAGAGTGCTGCGCTACGAGCTTGTAGATCTGCTATTTTTGAATAGCCAAAGTGGTAAAATAATGCTTTTTAGCTCAAATCAAAAAAATGACACAGATGCGTTCCAGGTCTTAATGGGTTCAAAATAATTCCAGTTCCCATTAAACGTCAGTGACCTTGTCGCCTCTCCGCTTCTCTCTGTCCTCAGCATATCACTCCGGACAGCTACATCCCCTGCCTGTCGGACCTGTGCAAGGCTTTATGGGAAGTGATGCTGAGCTACCATCGCACCATACAGTGGCACGAAGAGCACGACAAAGAGGAAACCGCGCCCGCCCCAGGTAAGATCGCGAGTCTGCTTGACGATCATGTCCTTTGTCCGTTTGTCTGCAGTTGTCTGCAGAGGGTAGTTGCTTGGCATTCCCCTTGCAACGATGACAAAAAAGGCCTGTGTTTCCCTGTGGAACGACTTCAACGTGTCGACTTTAGCGGTACATCGCAGATCCAGGTGTAAGCGAACACTAACTACCACTCAGTGGTGTAAAATAACTAAGTACATTTCCTCAAGTACTGTACTTAACACATTGCCTTCCAAAAAACATTTATAAACGTTTTTGAGAATTTTGCTATTGCCTGACAAAAACGTTTATAAATGTTTTTGGCAAAAACAAAATATATATTTTTTAATCTAAAATTATTCTTTTTTTTGGGGGGTTTTCCGTTTTTCCGTTCGTCACAAAGAACCAGGAGATAACATTTTCCAAAAAGTTGCTGCTCCATTCACTTCAATGTTAAAAAATAAACGGACAAAAATTTTAAAAAAGTGTGAAGAGTTAAGTGCAATTTTGAGGTACTTTTACTCTACTGGAGTATTTCCAATTGTCCAATTTACTTTATATATATATATATATATATATATATTACTTTTATATTGTACTTTTACTCCACTACAGTTATTTGAAAACGTAAGTCACTTTGCAGATATAAATTATTACATTATAAAACATACATTAACCACTTTAGCCACTTTTTTATATTTTATACCTAGGCTATTTGAAAATAGCCGATTTACAAGCTCGTGACGCGTTGTGAGCTTGTAGATCGGCTATTTTCAAACGTTTTAGTACTTTTACTTTTGATACTTTAAGTACATTTTGATACCAATACTTTTGTACTTTCACTCAAGTCAATTTTGAATTCCGGACTTTCACTTGTAACGGAGTACTTCTACATTGCAGTATCGATACTTTTACTTAAGTAAAACATTTTGAGTACTTTTTCCACCACTGCTACCTGCCACTACACCTCTCAAGTGCGCCAGGAGCCCTTGAGAACATAAATGGCTTCAACACTGGGCTCATGATCTCTCTTTTCCCCCACTTGATATTCTGCAGCTGTTACAGTCGTTCTCTGTCCTCCCCTTCTCTCACCTTCTTGATTTGTCTTTCACTTATTTCGCCTTGAGTTCTCTCTCTCTCTCTCTCTCTCTCTCTCTCTCTCTCACGCTCTGTTTGTCCAATTAGGAACGTCTTGGCTACACTTGTGCTCCCTATTTTTACAAGCCGAACCCACAAAATCAATTTACACAGAACGAATGAAAAGCGTGTTAGGTTTCACCGCGCCGTCAGTCACGCAGGACCACCCTTGCGATTAATTTGATTTCTAATTAGGTTTTTAGCACAGTGAGCACAGTTTCTAAACCCTAGTGTTCAGACGGGGGAATAATTGGGGATAGGGGAATAGTCGTGATACTGAGGGATGATATGCGCTGCCATATGTTCTACAGGATTTGCGTTGTGATATTCTTTCTCTCTGCAGAGGTCAGCGAATGAGCCACAAACTTTGTTACTGTTGACACATGTACATTTGTTTATTTGGGTAAACTGTTCATCCGTGGAATACCAGCCTATAGGGGCGGGAATTGTAATTACAAACCACTCTAGCTTGGAGCGTCGGTAATAGGTAAAACTGCAAATATAAATTTCCATACCATTATCCATGTCCATTGTCTGTTGAAGGACTATTTGTCCTAATTAAAAGAATACAAATGATGCTGAATATCATTGGCCTTTTCGGTTGTAACCCCTAGTTAGAAAAAGCTTACGTGGGAGATAAATATGACCCCAATAGCGCTGAGTGCTCCCAAGGATAAACAATGCACGAGCATGAACCATGAATGATGCATGCCGTGTTACTGCAATTTGACCTTGCGTTTGTTCCTTGTTGCTAAGATCATTGAAAAAGGGCTTTCACTCTCAACTATGGATGTTCTTTATAGTTCACAGAGATCTCACCATACCTGTGTTACCTGTGTTTTGAGGTCAAATTGAAACTTCCTGCTGTGATGCAAATGGTTTTGTATGATGTCTTCAATGACAACCGTTGACTCTGCAACAGACATATCAGGGCTAAAGGGGTTAAACTGTTATTTTCAATGGCATGGCTTTGCAGGAGGCTGTGTGTGTGTGTGTGTGTGTGTGTGTGTGTGTGTGTGTGTGTGTGTGTGTGTGTGTGTGTGTGTGTGTGTGTGTGTGTGTGTGTGTGTGTGTGTGTGTGTGTGTGTGTGTGTGTGTGTGTGTGTGTGTGTGTGTGTGTGTGTGTGTGTGTGTGTGTGTGTGTGTGTGTGTGTGTGTGTGTGTGTGGCTAACCTTGCACTGCTCTTTGTTCTTGAGTACATAAAAGACTCCTACTGTACATGGAGGCTGACCACGTAATCGCAACATGCAGTTTTCATATCCATATCTGGACCTTCTTATAAAGCAGGCATGTCATGAAAAAACAAATTATCAAAGGAATGCACTCAACAAATGGTATTGTGTGCGTTGCTTAGAATTGGTTGGTCCCTAAAAACAAATGAAGACATTGATTTTCAATTTGGGCTTTTTTTCTATGAGGATATCTTTTATTTTATGGACTAACCTTTAACATATCCAAGCCATCATATGCACAGTTGCACACCACTGCATTTAATCAAATACAAAATGTACCAGAGTTACAGCTAGATTAGCTCTGCAACAACTATGATTGCATAGTTATCATGCACCAATTACCCAGCATGCCCCGGTGCATATGTTGATGTCTATTGTGTCAACTGACTGTCAATGTCCATGAGACACAGTTGATAGCAGCGAAGTGTTGTGTGGGTGTACAGTACTTGTGAATAACCCAGTTGAATAGTACATTAATAGTACTGTACATTTCCCTTTTTTTCCCAGTCCAGTTTTTATTATTTATTTTAAAATATGATGATATACCCCACATTGGATTTTTTGATAGCTTCCCGGAGGCGAGCCATCTGTCTGTGTGTGTGTGTATGTCTGTCTGTCCGTGGCTAATCTTACAGACCATTGGAGCATTCAGCACCAAATGTCTTGTGCACGCTGCCGGTTGGCCATAGAAGTAACTCCCCGAACTTTTTCACACATTGTGAATTTATTTTTCTTTAAATAAAAAACTTTTTTAGAGCTTACATTTTATACTGGATCTTAAGTCAACTGAGTTAGAATTGGGCTAAATCTTTGCGCAAATATGTAGATGACTGACCACATGTCAACCACATGGTTGACATGTGCCACATGGAAGCATTGGTCCAACCAATATTGGTCCAAGTCTTGTTTTCTGATAAGTGGTATCAGCGTATACGTCACGAAACTGGTTGGGTCTTCTAAGCTCTATGACCCTTATATATACACACCAAAAAAAAGAACTAGATAATAAAACAAGGCCTCTGAGAAACTGAGCACATCTGCTCTCATGCCGTTAAGTTCAGTGATAACTGTTAGAAGACTGCAGATCGATGCTACCTCATGCCACTCTTAATATCCTCCCTAACCTTCCAACATCCTGGTTTGAAGACAACATGTCTGAGAGGCTCGGCAGCCAGGGCAAGTGCAAACATTAAAGGTTTGTCTTAAAGCTCTGCTTTGAGATGACATTGGTTTCTTGTCTCGTTGAAGAGCTCGTTGGAGATGGATAGTTGTGTTAGTAGCTCATACTCTTTATATGGTTAATTTCCCCCTCACTTCATAGCATTTGTTCAGTCAAATGGTTGAGGACCATTAATTAACCCCCCCCCCCCCTGGTTCTGAAGTGTTCTTGAGAGGTGACGACCTCAGGTGTCTCAAGAACCTTCACGCGAGCTAACCATTTACTCTGACAAAGAAAGACGGCACCTCATTCATTTCCATCGTGCAATCCTGCAGCTATGGGGCCCATCTATCATCAGTTAAACTGGCAGAAGGAAACTCGCTCACTGCATAGAAGTTAAGGAAAACTCCTTAGACAGACTTAAAGAAAATATTTTTTCTATATTTTATAATGCTCATCTTGTGCTCGGTGCTCAAAGTGAATTAAAAAGCAAACGTTTCAGTCCTCCCAGGACCTTCGTCAGTGCTATAAGGCACTTTAAAGTAATACTAGGTAACTTTTTCAACAAAACTAAAGTTAAATTGTATATCTTTTGTGAGTGGCAAATGTTTCACAACACCCACTCCATGAATTTCACCCCCGAAATTCTTTTATAAACAATTTTCTATTGAAACGGTGGCTAGGGTGTCATTCCCGCGAAAGTTACGTCATCCGGCCGGGAAACGGAAATGCACCGGTTTCCTGTTTGGCCAGGAACTACCGCGCTAATAACAAAAAAGTAATCTCACGCTGTTTTTAAGAGATTGTAGGATTTGAAGATCGAAAAACAACAGCAAAAGAAAACACAGCTCACGGTAACGAAAGCTCCACTGGCTAAGAGAAACGATCCACAGATAGTATAAAACAATTAAAAGAACACTTTTTGAAACGCTTCCGTCTTCCGGTGAAAACAAATAGAATTCTGGGTAACGCAGGAATAAACGAACGACCTGCAGTGACGGTAATGACCAGCAGAGGCTGCTAAAAATCGTTATTTGTGGACCTGCATTGTATGACTTTAAGTTTTCAAGTCAAGTTTTCCTTAACCCATTAACACATTTTCATTTGATCTAAAAAGCATTATTTTACACTTTGGCTATTCAAAAATAGCAGATATACAAGCTCACGAGCTTGTAGATCTGCTATTTTTTTTTAATCGTGAAAATGTGTGCAAATCTTTAAATATATTCTTTTTAAGCGAACATTTTTACCTCTATTCTGGGGGTCACTGGAACAAAACATTTTGAGATGGGGGTCCGCGGTCAAATACATATCATTTCGTAGATCCTTGACATGAAAAAGTTTGAGAACCACTGATATAGAAACATACGTTTTTCAGAAAACTGTTGGGATTTAGGAGACATGTAGACTCGTCTTCAGGTCTTAATGGGTTAACTTCTATGCAGTGAGCGAGTCTCCTTCCGCAAGTTTATCCTTTATGTTTTGAGACCACCGCACCTGCAGTCAACCTTGACCAAAAGGACAAAGAAAGGCGCAACAGTTTTCCCTGCCATCTATCATCGCACATCATTTGTTGGCTGTCTCCTTTCTTCTTTACATAAAGGTGTCCCCAGTCCTTGGCATCCTCAGGGCTTTCTCTCACTCCTTGTGTGCATCATGTGGCCCTTCCTTCTGAGGAGCAATGTTCACGCTTCATCTGATCCGTCAAATAGTGTCAATGTGACCTCCATCTCACCTCCATCTGACCCATCACCTTGCACAACCGTTAGTCCCCGTGAAGAACGTGCACGCGTGCACATGCACACGCACACACATCACACATCACACATCACACATCACACATCACACATCACACAACACACACACACACACACACACACACACACACTCAAAAAAAAACACGGTTTTTCACACGGTATAAAAAACGAACGGACAGCTCAACTTCTATTTTCTTTGGTCCGGGTGACTAACAGTCATCGTCGTAGTGTATCACATCGTTTTCAGGCCGATCAGCGGATCAGGGATTGTCGAAAACATAACATCCGGTGAATGACAGGATATGACGTGGGCCTGTTTGGGAGGGGGCGAGCGAGGTGATCAATGTGTGGATTTGCTGCTCTCTACTGGTGGAACTGTCGTATGTGCTTAACACCACAATCAGAGAATTTATTTGAATGAAAAATTACAAAATTAAAAAAATTAAAAACACGCAAATTGCTGGCACAGGGGTGAGTACATTATGAATAAACTCTGGCAGTCAATGTGTTAAAGGGGAAGACCACTCATTTTCAACATTGAACTATGTCTTTAATACACCTTAGAGCTGTTGTGTGGAAATAAGAAAAAAGCCCCCCCCCCTCTGTTGCCTAGAAAAGGATAATTGATTGAGGTCATGTGATCAGTGACATACACAGGGTGTACTTTTGGCTGAGGGGGCGGAGCCAAAATCAATTATCCTTTTCTAGGCAACATAGAGGGGGGTGGGACTTTTTTCTTATTTCCACTCAACAGCTCTAAGGTGTATTAAAGACATAGTTCAATGTTGAAAATGAGTGGTATTCCCCTTTAAGTACAATTTTGAGGTACTTTTACTTTCCTGGACTATTTCCAATTGTCTATACTTTTAATTCTACTCCACTACATCTCAGAGTCAAATATTGTACTTTTATTCCACTACAATTATTTGAAAACTTTAGTTACTAGTTACTTTTCAGATATAAATTATTACATTATAAAACATACATTAACCACTTAAGCCCTATTTTATACCTAGGCTATTTGAAAATAGCAGATCTACAGTACATCTACTGTACAAGCTCACAACGCGTCGCATCGCGACGCGTTGTGAGCTTGTAGATCTGCTATTTTCAAACATTTTAGTACTTTTACTTTTGGTACTTTAAGTACATTTTGATAACAATACTTTTGTACTTTTACTCAAGTACATTTTGAATTCCGAACTTTTACTTGTAACGGAGTACTTCTTCATTGCGGTATTGATACTTTTACTTAAGTAAAACACTTGAGTACTTTTTCCACCACTGACACACACACACACGTAAGTACACGCACTCAAAAACACACGCCTTGACGCCTGACTCACTGGGAAATAAATGTGGCGTGTGGTTCTGTCTATATTGGATCCTGAAGGGATCCAATATAGACCCAACGGCGGTCCCTGCTGGGAGAGTGTGTAGTGCTTCGTTCCTTCACGCTTGCACCTTGATGCATTGAACAGATCAGTACAATGTACTCTGCACTCCATCAGCATGTGAGTATGTGTGGGTTTGAGTGTGTGAAAATAAATAGCCAGTTTGTGTATCTGTTACACAGGGCCAGCTATGTGTGGAGCAATGGGGATTACTATTGACGTGCGCGCACGCCCAGCCTCCCCCATTCCACTCCGGTATGAACAAACCAACCAATTTAACCCATTTAGACCGGGGATGCATCTGTGTCATTTTAAGATTTATTTGGGGCTATTCAAAAATAGCAGATCTACAAGCTTGTAGATCTGCTATTTTTGTTTTGAAAAAATCGTGAAAATGTGTGCAAATCTTTGAATATATATTTTGTAAAGTCAACATTTTTAACACTTTTACAACTTCTGGGGGGGTCCCTGGAGCAAAATATTTTGAGATGGGGGTCCGCGGCCAAATACAAATAATTTTGGGTGGTCCTTGACATGAACAAGTTTGAGAACCACTGATATTAAAGTAACATACATTTTTTCAGAAACTGTTAGGATTTAGAAGACATTTGTAGAAAGCAAAGATTTGAGTTAAAAATGTTCGCTTTAAAAAGATATATATATTCCAAGATTTGCACAAATTTTCAAAAATAGCAGATCTACAAGCTCGTAGCGCGGCACTCGGTGCCGCGCAACGAGCTTGTAGATCTGATATTTTTGAATAGCCCAAAGAAATCTAAAAATGAAACACAGATCCGAAAGGGTTAAAGCACAAAGGGTGACGTTGTTGTTGGAGCCAAGTTGCATGAAATACCCAGTGATTTTACTCACCGTGAAGACTTGCTTGGTTACAAATCGGTGTATTTTTATGATTGGCCTATATTTCATCATAGCTTTGTATTCAAGCGTGCCTCTCTCTCTCTGAGTAAACACAAGTTGAGCTCTAGTCTAATCTCATTCGGCCATGTAATACGATTTTTCTTTCCAGTGCATCATCGCACCTTCCCTGTAGTTTCTCAGATGCTGCTTGCAAGTTTGTCCGGATGGCTTTGCAAGCTAATCTAAAGGGCTCACGGCTAAGAATTTTGCCAAATAAAAAGTACTGACCTCCTTTACGGAAGGCATAATATTCTTCCTGGGGTTTTGCTGCAATTGCACGAAATGCAAGTGTAACTGCATCCAAAGATGCACTGAAAAGAAACCGGTCACTTCATCCTCCAATCAGAGACGAGTCATTTTACAATGACATTTTAGGCGTTTAGCAGGCGATCTTATCCAGAGAGACATTGCAAAGTGCAATGTCTAAGTATACAGCAGCACCTTAGCCAACCAACTACAGGGGAAGTAGTTGGAGAGCTAAGAAAACGAGTATGTGCTACAAAACGCAGTGGTTAGCACTGTTGTCTCAAAGCAAGAAGGGTTGCTCACTGCTCCTTAGGATGGTTAAATGCAGAGGCCACATTTCCCCAAGGGGACGATAAAGTACAAGCAAAGTAACTAGCTAGCCCATTAAGACCTGAGTCCGATTCTTACTTATGTCTTCTAACAGTTTTCTGAAAAACGTATGTTTCTATATCAGTGGTTCTCAAACCTTTTCATGTCAAGGACCCCCAAAATGACATGTATTTGGCGGCCGACCCCCATCTCAAAATATTTAGTTCCAGGGACCCCCAGAAGCAAAGATTTCGCTTTAAAATAATATAAATATATTAATTTGCACACATTTTCTCGATTTTTCAAAAATAGCAGATCTACAAGCTCATAGTGCGGCACTACAAGCTCATAGCGCGGCACAGAGTGCCGCGCTACGAGCTTGTAGATCTGCTATTTTTGAATAGCCAAAGTGTAAAATAGTGCTTTTTAGCTCAAATAAAAAAATGACACAGATGCTGCGTTCCAGGTCTTAATGGGCTAGGCTAGCAGGTTGACATCAAATCGAAATAACATACATAGCATTTGTGAACAAGTAAACATAATCTTCTGTAGCGTCTATCTAAATACCAGACAACAGTGTCACTAGCATCTAAATAACAAACTGTAAGTTGCATCTAAACAATATGCAGACGCAAAGACGGTGGAGATGAGCTAAAGGGGGATGCGTGCCACACAGTGTTTTGCGTTTGGATTTTGTGACAATTTGAATCCATGTAGATAAATGGTGTTTGTTTGTACATATTGGCTGATTCGATGAGTTATTTGTTCGGTTCCTGTCCATATAAGACATGTTTTTGCAAGATGTAAAGAGGCTCACTAGTTAAGGGATCCTCCTCCTTGTGTTCTAGGCCTGAATACACTATTAAACACTATTCATTGACTACCATTTTTCTGACGCACACAACAGTGACTCATGCTGTAGTCAGACGTCATCACCTCACAAAGCAAGTTCAAGTTAGTTAGCCTTGATTTAGGTGGAATTTTCATGTGGTGGATAGTGCTGGCTATTTAACCCCAATCCCTAACTGTGAATATAACGTCGTAATCTCTGATGGAAATTGGCAATTACACGTCTCGTTGCCCCACGTTACTTATCTCTGGCGTCTTTTGTGGCGATGCCCTACCCTGGCTGTGTCTTCATTTGCCAGGGCTATCAGCAGGTAAATTGCTTTTCTTAGCCCCATGACAAGCTTTTGTTGGTGGTGCTTTTTCCCCCCTCTTTTGTACCAACCTCCATGCTAGCCTGCATCCTGACCAGTGTTGCCAGATTCTGTGAGAGAAACAAGCAACCAGGTCTAGGAAAACCAGCCCAAAATAAGCGACTATGGGCCACATGAGCACTTTAACATATACATCAGCTATTTGAAAATAGCAGATCTACAAGCTCACAACAGCTTGTAGATCGGCTATTTTCAAATAAAAACTTGTGGAGAAATTATAATAAGCAGATCTGGCAACCCTGATCCTGACTCAGGAATGAGACTCAGTGCCAGGTTGAAGGAGCGATTTCCATTAGTTTCACACAGAGGTCCGATGAGGACTTTGGCAGAATGAGCTTGGGCGTTTTCCAGTTTTCTTCTCAATGTACTTTATCTCTCGACTCTGTCTTTCAAAGGAGTGTCAATTCCCTGCCTCTTTGCTGCTGATAGACTTTAGGATGGAAGATAAATCTTTCCCTGGCGCATCTTTGAACATTTTATGATCAAGCGCAAACTCGGCTCCTTTGAGGGTTCCCATCCCTAAAAGCTTTTCCCATTTAGAACTCTCCAACTTTATAGGGTCTAGGTTTACAATTAACCCTTGAAAATGTATTGAATTAAATTAGCAGTGAACATCCGATCTCCCAGTTCCTAACCTTACCCCCTGCAGTGTTACGTAATATTGAATTCTTTAAAAGTTTAAAGGAGTTCACCCAGAATTTTCATTTGTATAACATTCATTCACGGTGAATGAAGAATCCAGAAGATAAGAAAACACTAGATGAATTGAAGAAATGGAGACCAACAGCGAGACTATATAAAAAAATCTGTCTATGCTCATAGGATAGTCCAAAGTACTTTGTAAACATTCAGATATCCCCCCCTCGATAACAAATACAGCTAAAGGAGAAGACAAATTACTTTTTAAACCTCCATTTTACTTCAATTCATCAAGTTTTTTCTTATTTTTTGATGTTCTGCAAACAAAAATGTTTTTGGCTGAACTAGTCCTTCAAAAGATTTCATCACAGTGAAACCCTGATTCTTCCCCTAATGGATGTCTTGATCCTGTACGGCTTTGACCTTCACTGACACTTATTGTCCGGTCTGTTTTCTGTTTGTCTGCATCTGCATTATATCATTATCATTTTCTGAAATGGAGCTGCCATTCGCCATTTCTCTTTTTAATAAGCTTTTGCAGAGTTTTGCTAAGTCAAGCCCACTCTGCTGTTTAATGACAATTTTTTTTGGGACCAACGACTAGATTGGGCTCCTGTGGGTGTTATCTCTTGTGAGTCACTTAAGACTCCGTTACCCACAATCCTCTCTGAAGGTCAAACACAGACTCCCACATCCAGACGTACTGTAGGCTACTTTTTAGGCAAAATGTAATGTCATTTTGTTCTTCCTTTTTGTCACTGTTCTTATTCCTTGTGTTGGGTGTTAGACTGTCTTTTGTCTATGTATGCATACTATACACACTGTAAAACTCCCAGTATGCTCTTGATAGGAGGATTTGTGATGCTCATTGCCAAAAAGCTACAGAGTTAATTTTCCTGTGAATTCCTCATCATAAGGCCTTCATTCTCTTCTTTAGCATAATCCTGCTATTACAATCAGACATGAGGTGTAGTAGCTCCTCTCTTCTCTGATCGTATCCCCCCCGAGAGAGATTAGCTCTGCCTCTGTGGGTAAAGTGCTGGTCTGCACACCAACCCGCATACATATGCGATGAAAATGTCAAACGGAGCAGGAAACAATCTGTCTATTGGTTCCGACCGCGTGGGACCCAATTCTCCTCAACCTTTCTATCTGAAAGTCAGCGCGATCTGCTGTCAAGATCCCTGACGTGCGCGTTTATATATGTATCAAGATCGGTGGCTATACCGGTCTGTTCAAAGAGATGCTGTGAGGTCAAAGATATGGACATATCACTTATCAACCTGTCTGCAGAATTAGCCCCGGCCTGTACCTCTTCATATAATCCCAGGATTAACTGTAGCTGCGTCTCACGCTTGAATACGACATTGGCTTGTACATGAAAGGGCCTTATTTCCCAGCGTGAGATTTAGCTAGATAAAATAGACGTTACTGGCCGATGCTGTGTACTGTACTCGCCAACGTAGAAGTAACTTCACGTTCGTCATATTCAGCGACTATATCGTTGCTGTTGGGTGGAAACCTTGTATGCAAAACCGTTGTTTTTCAGGAAATGCGGAGGGGGGGGGGTATCTGTGTCCCAATGTAGCCGAAAGCAACTATGTCGACAGTTATTAATACAAGACTCCGAAAGAGAGAGGTTGCTGTTAGTCTCACGGTGCCAGACGAACTAGCGAACCTAACACTACTGCTTTGGAAACCAACCACTAGACCAGTGGTTTTCAACCTTTTTCATATCAAGGTCCATTATTTATTTGGCATTCGAGCCACGCACCACCGTTTGATGAGATTTAGCCACTCAGACCCAAGACTTAGAATATTTTGTTATCGTTGGACACGATTTCGTCCACAATTCCATGCTGTATTGATCTGGTACCATAGGAGAGATAACAGGCCAATGTTGATCAAATTAGCAATTCTTCTACATTCTCTAATTGTGTAGACTTCTTGTAAATTAAGTAACGCAGATGTTTAACAATAATGTTACTCTTGGACCTTTACGGGTCCATTTGGTTTCATTTTACGCTCTCAAGAGTTAAAGATCTTATAAGGGTCCATTTGGTTACCAACTCTTCCATCATTTAGCTGGGGACCACCTGGAAACCCCTCAAGGGCCACTGGGATGGTCCCCGGACCACTGGTTGAGAACCACGGCTGTAGACCGAAACGAATTACAGAGAGGGAGGTCTCTCCCTGCCCGCACACTGGCGGTCAGTTATTCACTCTGCCAAGCCTGGACTCTCTCTATCTATCTTCCAGTGATGGATGGCCATCATTTTGTTCCAAACACACAATCTTTCGTTCTCTCTGCTTGAACGCTCGCCCATGTGAGTGATAGTAAATATCTGTGCATTCTTGTTCACGTGCTCAGTGTTGACCCAGCCGACCCAGCTGCATACATTAACTCTCTCAGTGCCACACAACGAGATATCCCGAGTTTTTTCTGAATGCCCTCAGTGTCAAGAATGAAAAATCCAGAGTAAAAAAATTAAATAAAAAAATATTATTATTTTATTTTTTATTTTTTTGAAAAAAATGTTGAGAACCCAAGATATCATTATCTGAAGATTTGCAGCTCCATCCACTCCTTGTTTAACTTATAACTGAAAAAGGCTGTATCTCGCTTCCTAAGCACTTTTTTTTAAAAAAGTGCTGGCACAGTATGAACATATTTTTTTATTTCATTGGCACTGAGAGAGTTAAATACAGTAGGTTACACAATTCATGGTATCAAATCCTGTGTTTTATTTGACTCATTTGTGACTCTTGAGAGTGTACAAATGCAATCTGGGAACCCATCGTCAAATAAAAAGGAAAAACAGCGCCCTCTGCTGTTTTTCACTTGCATTTGACTCTGGGCGGAGGAATGAACTAGAGCCATGCTCACTGGAAACCGGGGTTTGGACATGCCCTCAGCCCTCCACTTCCGGTGGTGCGCCTATGTTTTCATTCCCACTAACAATATTTCTCCACGGAACACTAACACCATTTCTCCCAAAGAACATGGATCGTTTTGGTTATAAGCCCACTTGTTTCTATGATGAAAGAGCAAGTTAAAATGTTACTACCGTCATTTTCCGTGGTTTTGTCGGCTCCGAGGACGCTATTGTTAAATGAGTTTCGGTTTGTTTCCAGTGGGAAGCGAGCCGCACACATGTAAATCCCGCCCACTACATTTGATTGGGTAAAGCGCGGCCTGCTTCCTGATCTGAAGGCACGCCCACTTGTAGCCAACGTGCATGGGTTCTCAACACGGCTCCCCGACAGATTCAAGCGCAGCTATGAATCTGTTCTTGAGAGATTAGTACAATTGTAACCACACTCTGAGTTAAATTAACACTCTGATTTCACTGTGTATAGCAAAGTAAAGCTGTTTCAGCCTGCTGAGTGAGTAGCGCCCTCTGAAAAGCATATCGTCGGTGTATGGCAGAAACCTTGAATATCCGTTTTTTCCATATCCTGAAAAGTAACAATACAAGGTTTCCACCCGACAGCAACAATGTACTTAAAATCAAATCAAATCAAACTTTATTCATATTGCACATTTCCGACGAACAAGGTCGAACCAAAGTGCTGCACAGAGCATATTAAAATACAAACAGACAAGAAAAGAGTAAATAAATGACTCGACGGCAAGTGGTGCACTCTAAGTTTCTGAGTCTTAAGTTTCTGTCACAATGGCTGTCTGTCACGACGGCTGTGTCTTTCTTGGATGTTCAACAGTGTATTATTCTCGTCCTCTTTTTGCCTTCTGTCAATCTTCCGTCTCTTGAGACTCTTGTGACCCCCCCCCCCCTCCTAGGGTCATTGTCTGGGTACCGTTGCATTGTCCGCCGCTGTGCAGAATATCCTCTCGGAGTGTTGAGTTGATGTAATCTCTCCCGAAACTGGTTGTCGACCGAAACAGCCATTGAAGGGCAGGGCCTTCAAGGACGCCTCAGAACTGTGATTGGGTTAGAATAGAGCTGGACTGATGTATCAGTTTGGCTGAGAGATATTGACCATTATTTGACTATTTTGACGACATCAGTATCGAACCCATTAAGACCTGGAACGCATCTGTGTCACTTTGTCATTTGAGCTAAAAAAAATAAGCATTATTTTACACTTTGGCTATTCAAAAATAGCAGATATACAAGCTCGTAGATCTGCTATTTTAGAAAAATCGTGAAAATGTGTGCAAATCTTTGAATATATATTGTTTAAAGGGAACATTTTTAACTCTATTCTTTGCTTGTGGGGGTCCCTGGAACAAAACATTTTGAGATGGGGGTCGGCGGCCAAATACATATCATTTTAGGGGTCCTTGACATGAAAAAGTTTGAGAACTACTGATTATAGAAACATAAGTTTTTCAGAAAACTGTTGGGATTTATCGGCTCCAGGTCTTAATGGGTTAATTATGCTGCTACTGTATGTCCCGAGTTAGAACCACTTTCAACCCGGTGAACGTTATTATAGGATGGGATTAATCAATCTAAATTAGAATTGTCTTTTTTTGGCAAAACCGGACTCTCCAAAATTGGAGTTGGCATCAGACAAAAGAATCGGTCATCGGTCAGGGCTCTAGTTTAGAAGGCTCTCCGCAGGGAACAAAGTTCAGCAGAGTCGTGTAGAGATGTCAATCTAATTCAAATGAAAGATCAACTGTGTAACAGTGGCCCTTATTGTTTTTGTCACCGGGGACTAGGGTGTAACGTGCCTATCACTACACCTCACTTAAGGCTCAGAATCAGGAATGCAGCTCTCATATTTTGTCACTTATCAAACTAGTCTCTTTCTATTTGCCTTTTCCATCAACTTGTGTGATTGCAAAAATGTTCATCTTCTGTCCCGGTTTGTGATGCAATTTGATCCAGTCGTGCCCGTCTTTCGTCCATTCAAATGAGCGAGCGAAAACAAATTCCCGAAAGAGTTGCGCCAAAAGGAATCGGCCCCAGACAGCAGATTGAGTGGGATGGACATGAAGGAGTTAGGATCAGTGCCTTTTTTTTATTATTAACCTGTGTCTGTGTTGTGTTTGTCCCCAGACGATAGCGGAGCAGCAACCGAGGCGGACGATTCGGCGGTGGACCGCAGCTACGTTAAGAAGAAGCTGGAGCACGGGCTGTCGCGCATCTGGCAGGTCAGGGGAGGATTGCAACCGAACAATTGATCTCTTGCTCACACTCTCACTCGCTCTTCTTAATCTTAGTATGTTTCTCTCTCTCTCTTTCTGTTCTCATTTTCTCTCGCTCTCAAGGCAGATTTATACTTTGTTGCACGTTGATATATACCTAAAATAGCCAAGCTACAAGCTCACAACAAGCAGTGACATATTGTGAGCTTGTAGGTCAGGACAGGACACCATCGTATTATTAAGTATAGATCAGGCCTCATGTGATCATACTTTCTTATTTTCTCTCACAGTGTTAGCTCAACTCATAAGAATTAAAGTCTTAAGAGTTAAAGGGATAGTTCACCCCCAAAATGACTTTTTTTCTATCGATTAGTCACCCCATGGAGACTTGAATTCATGGATATTTTTTTTGTTTTTGTCGCATTCCTAAGCCAATAATTTGATGACCGGCAGCGGTTCCGGTAGGAGACACAAAGAGTCTCCTTTGTGTCCCCTACCGGAACCGCTGCCTAACGGTCCGCTGCCTACCGGTCCGCCGGTCAAATTATTGGCAAAGGAATACAACAAAAATGTAAAATTATCCATGAATTAATGTTTTGGGTGAACTATCGCTTTAAAGTCAGGATTTGCTTAAGTCAGTCGTTTAACTCAGGTGTGTGTGTGTGTGTGTGTGTGTGTGAGTGTGCGTATGTTTTATCTTTTTCACCACTCTAGGTTTTCGTTCTATAAGGTGTTAAATTATTCAGTATATTATAATGTATTTGTTCTGTCCAGGATGTCCAGCTGAAGGTGAAGGCGTACATCCTGGGGACGGACATGTCCAACTTCAAATACGACGACTTTATTGTGGTGCTGGATGTCATCAGCAGGTGGGTTGGGATCAAAGACAGAAGATATTATATATTCTAGAGGGAAAAGGTTGTATAGTATAGACCCCCTGTACTGTATGCCTACCTACAGAGTGTCAGGGTCAAAATTACCCTCAATTGTACCATTACATTACGTTTTATAATTTTTTATTTTATGTCATTTAGCAGACGCTTTTATCCAAAGCGACTTACAATAAGTGCATTCAACAAAGGTAGGCAAGCACACTACTAATCACCAGAAGTCTTAAGTGCATTCTCTTCTAAAACAAGAAAACTAAGGTAAAAGTGCAATATATCAGCTACCTACTTTCTTAAACAGATGAGATAAAAATCTACCAGAAGAAGATTGTTAAATGTAGCCTAAAAACCCACATAATCTGGGCTCCAAGAAACCTATCTTCACATCCATTGAAATGTGTGGAATGAGTGGAATATATATTTAGAAATGATTATTAATAAACAAATTAAGGTAAGTACTTTAGAAATATAATGTAACCTTGTTCACAGTGAATGATTAATGTTAATCCTCATTTACAGAATTGTCTTTATTATTATTATGTTTTATGATTATGAATTGCCTTCATTTTAAATTATTTCTCTTAACTATCAGAGAGTCTGGCTTTTATGGCAGCAATACATGTTTCCTTTGTCAAACTCCGTCTGACATTTTTATTTATTGAATTTATTGAAATATTTCTGGTATAGGGTGCTATCCTGTACGCCAGACTCACACAATATGAATATTTCCTTTTAAATTGCGATATTCGCAATTCACAACATACCATCCTTCAACCCACCCACTCACACACACACACCCCACCCCACAAATACATCCGTAACATTTTAAAATCCCTTGGTTTACCAGTCTCTGAAAGCCAGCCCTATAATTGTACAAAAAGTATTTTGTTGACCAGAATTTGTCAAGTCTATTCTTAACCCATTAAGACCTGAGGCCGATTCAAACCTTTTTTTTCTAAATCCTAAAGCTTAAAAAAATATATGTATTCAAAGATTTTTAAAAATGAGCTTGTACATCTGCTATTTTTATAAAGTCAAAGACATCTTAAAATGACACACAGATGCGTTCCCGGTCTTAAAGGGTTAAAGGTATATTCATAGTTGTCTAAATATAAAACACCATAACAAAATAAATACTTCCAGATTTGGTTAAATTAAGTGCATGATCTCCAGGCTACATTCAGGTTCAGCAGAAGTCTGCCGCTCGCCCACTTCACTCCTGCACCGCAGGGTTCATTTTGTTCTGTAAATTATTGATTAGCCGTCTTTAGAAAAGGAAGAAAATGTGGTCATTGAGTGAACAACTCACAAAAATAGGGATACAGGGAGACCCATCAATTTGGCCCCAAATAACAGACTTTCTTGGCATCACGTGGTGATATTTTGTTTCCAGAAAAAAACATATGGGAATTTTAAAGAGACACGGGTATACAGGTACATGACATTGAAAATTCAGAGCCCTCTGCAAACTTCCTGCTCAAAGTTAATTGAGTTCAATATTATAGGTTTCATGACATTCAGTTTCTACAACACATTAAAAGTCTTTGTCATGGTCCTTCAAACGGGTATAAAGAGTTTTAACTGAAAATTCCATTCCAATGAGCCATTGCAGGTGCTTTTCTCTCACATTTCTAAAGCCTTTTCAACTGCAATGTCAAAAGTAATCTTTGCCTGTGGGTGTCGCTGTTGAGGGATTTTGCCTGTCAATCATTGCCTCTGCTCCACCCCCCCAAAGGAAAGGATGGGGAGGGGCGGGGAGGAGAGGGGGTGGGATTAAGTGACTATGACATCAAAGTCAAGGGGCCAATCCCAGTTTACTTTTCAGCCTAATTATTAAAAAAAAAAACAGACCACAGAAAATCCACTGAATGTTCAAAGTTCAGTTTTTTGGGGTGTAATTGAGGTCATAAACCCCCCCAGTGAAAGTGAAAATGAATGTCATAGAACCTTTAAGGGACCTTGTCTAGGGTGGTTCGTTTCTCTGCTGGGCGATAAACATGGGTGCTTTTGATTGACTAGAGGTTTGGTCATATCGGGTTTGTTTATGGTTATGTCTGAGTCATAGTGATATGCCTATATATTGGCTTATCGGGTTTGTTTATGGTTATGTCTGAGTCATAGTGATATGCCTATATATGGGCTTATCGGGTTTGTTTATGGTTATGTCTGAGTCAGAGTGACGTGGCCGTGGTCCGCCCGTCCTCCCATTAGACAATTTTGATATAGGATTGATCGATTGTTTTGAACATGAGCATTTTGTAGATAGCTAAAACACAAAAAAGCTCAATATCTTATTTCCATTGTGGTACTTTCTCACCATACATCATCCTCTCTCCATTTCCCTTTTTGTCCAGTGTCCTGTCTATTGAAGGAGAAATGCCATTAAAAACAATATTCTTTAACCTTCAACAAGGGGAACTTTGCCAGTATTTCACATGAACACACATGACCACACATAACAATTATTACCCCTCTCTTTTTCAAGGTTGATGCAGGTGGGAGAGGAGTTCTGTGGCAGCAAGTCAGAAGTGCTGCAGGAGTCCATTAAGCGTCAGAGTGTCAACTACTTCAAAAACTACCACAGGTGAGCTCCGTGCCTTGCCAGTGCCACATGGTGTCCATTTTTATACAGTGTGGCAATGAAACAGTTCGCCATCTATCAGAGGGCCTGGTCTGTCTCTCTGTCTCTGTCTCTCTGTCTGTCTGGAGCTAATCTTGCAAGCTGCTGAACTTTTTTTTTGTTGGTCCAAGCATATTGAAAAAGTTCAAAATAGATTTCTAATCGATATGCAGAAAACGTTAAACCTCAGCTCTAGGTGAACACCATAAACAACTTCATCTAAATATTCAATAATTACAGAACATTACGGAAAACACTTCAACTCATCTATATTTAATTTAATTCGTGAGATGACAGGGTTCTCAGACAGTTGGATCCCTCCTCTAAAGTAAAACACCCAAAGTTGCCTCCTCTTGGGGGCAGCGATACCTTCTCAATACCAACGTATCTCAGAGAGGAAATAGGATGATTAAATTCAACAGATTGGGCTGCTGCTGGATAATTCATGTATTTTTTTGCACTGAATATTGCTTCTCTGTTCAGAGCAGGATGAGTTTCCAGTGCTCTACTTGGCTCTCTCCAACGCACAATATAACTTAACCACAAGCAGAGGAGGTGTAATTACACAGTAGAAGCCACGGTACCCTTAGAGTGCTTACATCACTCGCTGCCACTCGCATGAATATGCATCACCACGAGGTAATGTGATGTTGTGATTACCTGTCGACATGTTGAAACATCAGCATGTTAATGAGATTAACCCATTAACTCTCTCAGTGCCAATGAAATAAAAAAATATGTTCATACTGTGCCAGCAATTTTTTTAAAGTAAAAAAAAAGTGTACGTACACTGTGGAACAGCATTCCCCATTGTCTGAGGAAGAGCCGCTTAGGCCACGTCTGTATAGTGGCAAATACATTTTAAACATTTAGAGCACGATTCAGTGTGCAGACTCTCTTTTTACTACAAAATATCCCTTCCCATCAGATCTGCCCAATCCCCGGATTATTTTCTTTTTTCTTTTTTCTTTTTTACAAATCTCTTTATTCTTTTTTTCAGACAATAAAAAGGAACATTGTGTCAAGCAGTGATAACAAAGAGGTCTGATTTTCTGACAAAAAAACAGCAATTAAAATAAAGCAACAAAGCACCACACAACAGAACATAACAGTAAACTAGTACACCGATAACACACATACATGCTTTGTTGCTTTATTTTAATTGCTGTTTTTTGTCAGAAAAATCTGACCTCTTTGTTATCACTGCTTGACACAATGTTCCTTTTTATTGTCTGAAAAAAAAAGAATAAAGAGATTTGTAAAAAAGAAAAAAGAAAATAATCCGGGGATTGGGCAGATCTGATGGGAAGGGATATTTTGTAGTAAAAATAGAGTCTGCACACTGAATCGTGCTCAATTTTTTTTTTAATTTATTTGCCACTATACAGACGTGAAGTTTCGAGCCTAAGCGGCTCTTCCTCAGACAACGGGGAATGCTGTTCCACAGTGTACGTACACTAGTGTAGGGGCTGCAACAGCAAATGTGCGGTCACCCCTGAGCTTAAGGTTAGATGGCGGGTCAGGCTTTATAAACACACAGGATACGTACATATATACTTTGTTGACCAGGGTCCCCTCATTGTTTCCCCTCTACACCAAATCTCTTCGGTGAATGTTCACCCCACAATAGTGATGCTATAGGGTTCATGTGGTCAAGTGTGTCACTGTGAATTCACACTGATGGTGGAAGTCTTGTGGAAGATGCTCGGCTTTGGATTCAATTGCTGGAGTTATATGGAAGATATGCAGGAGGTTGAGGTGAAGGTTTATGTATACTAGTCCATATCCGTGGGGGGGATATGCGCACATGATCTGGCAACCCGGGAGCCAGCGAACACACAACCGCTAATAAACGGCTGACATTTGGTGAAATGTTCCGTGCACATGGTAATGGTCAATGGCTGTGTGCAAATTCAGATCAATTGCTCCAGGCACTGAGGAGAACCGGGCAGAAGAGATTTTGGCCTCACGACACAGAGCTTTGTAGAGTTATAGGACGATGTGTGAATTTATTCTCCCTGACCAAGCTTAAAGGGATTCTAGGCAACTTCAGAGATCAAAAAAAGAAACAGCCAGCACACAGTAAATGTCACATACGGCAGTTTTATTTACCTCTCCACAGAGTAAAGCTCAACGCTGAGGAAAGACCTGATAGGCTGAAACACGTCCGTTGCTCTGTCCGTGGAGAGGTAAATACAACTATGTGAAAAGGACATTTACTGTGTGCTGGGCCGGCTGTTCTCTCAGTCTCATGATATTGTTGAGCCGTGCACCTTGAGACTTTGGTTTAATCTGGAGGGTTGTGGGCATTCCGCTTTGTAGTGCTTTCTTACTTTACAAATATACCCTGTCATCCTCTTCACCATCCATGGTGGCTGATAGCAGTATTCCACATGCATATGATGTGGTATTGTTAACTCATTCAGTGCCCAGCTTATTTATGGAATTTTGTCTCTGAGTGCCACAACCAAAATTCATTGTAAAAAAAAGTGCTTAGGAGCCGAGATACAGACTTTTTCAGTAAGAAGTTAAACACAGAGTGAATGGAGCAGCAAGTCTTCAAATCATCATATCTTGGGTTCTGAAAAAAAAAAAAAAAAAAAAAGAATTAGATTTTATTTTTTATTTTTTTCATTGGACGTCTTAGACGTTCTGTGGCACTCAGGGCTTATATTAGCGGACGTCTTAGACGTCCAGTGGCACTGAATGAGTTAAGAGACTGGCTGCTAGTGGAGAGAAGCCAGGCAATATTATAAGTGAGATTTAAAAGGTAGGGCAACAGATAATAGTCCATATCTAAACAACAAAATCAGTTTTTTTTGTCATATAACTATATGGAAATGACTTAAAATTTGAAGTTTTCAAAAAGTTACCATACTGGTAGCAGAATGGAACTGCACAGCGATGACATCACCAGTGGAGGAAGCTGGTGCTCCTGTACACTGTACTGCCAGTACTTGGTTCAATATTATAAATGGACATAGCAAATGTCTAGCATTTAAAATCAGACATATTTGCAATATTCTGAAAGCCTCTCTACTGTAAAATGTTTAAATTAAATGTATATTGATGATGTATACCTGGAACGCATCTGTGTCGCATCTTTTTTGATTTAAGCTAAAAAGCCCTCATAGTACCAGCCTGCATGGCAGGCTGGTACTATGCCATGCTATGAGCTTGTAGATCTGCTATTTTTGAAACATCTTTGTATATATACATGAACAACATGAACATTTTTAACTCAAATCTTTGCCTCTGTGAGTCCCTGGAACCAAATAGTTTGAGATGGGGGTCGGCAGCCAAATACACATCATTTTGGGGGTCCTTGACATGAAAAGGTTTGATCACCACTGATATAGAAACATACGTTTCTTTCAGAAAACTGTTAGGATTTGGAAGACATTTTGTAGAATCGGAACCTCAGGTCTTAATGGGTTGAATCATGGAAAGCAGAGGGCAAACGAGAAACTGAGAAAGAAAGTTAGAAGAAGTTGTGAGAATAATGGACTTGGGGAGATCGACTGCCGTAGGCTCTTCTCTATCTCCCTCTGTCATACACACACACACACACACACACACACACACACACACACACACACACACACACACACACACACACACACACACACACACACACACACACACACACACACACACAGTCCAGGAGTACATTGGAGCCTGTCACCGTGCATCATTTTCACATTAGGGGTGATGTATTTGTGACTTGGGTGTCGTCCATAAAGCGATGCTTCATGAGGGAACCTTGACTGCCTCACAGCCCAGTAGACCAAGCCACACCGGGGGGGGGGGGTGTAATGCTGGCCCGTGGGCACACACACACACACACACACACACACACACACACACACACACACACACACACACACACACACACACACACACACACACACACACACACACAGACACACAGGCATAATGACATTCACGTCGACTTCAGCTATGATGATGAGTTAACACAGTGGGGAATCCTTTTGTCCATTTATACCATTGATTAGATTTTCTGCCTTTGGTTTCAATGATGTAATGACCTTTGTGTTCACTCAAGTGAAGCTTTTTTTTGTTTTAGAAAGAGTTTCCAAAGAGACGGGCCAAATGGCTTGTTTGAATACAGTTGACTAAGCAGCATAATCCTTTGAACTCAAAAGGTGGGAGAAATCCAATTGATCCCAGTGCAGTATGTCTCTCCCCTTGTACTGTACCTGCTTTGTTTTGTGCAATGCTGCACCCAGTGGTGGAAAGTAACTAAGTACATTTACTTGAGGTAACTAAGTACAATTTTGAGGTATTTGTACTTTACTTGAGTATTTCCAATTTCCAATACTTTTACTTCTACTCCACTACATCTCGGAGGCAAATATTGTACTTTAACTCCACTACAATTATTTGAAAACTTTAGTTACTAGTTACTTAGTTACTGCAGATATAAATTATTACATTAACACTTTAACCCTATTTTATACCTAGGCTATTTGAAAATAGCCGATCTACAAGCTCACGCGACGCGTTGGGAGCTTGTAGGTCTGCTATTTTCAAACAGTTAGTACTTTTACTTTTGGTACTTCAAGTACAATTTGACTTTTACTTGTAACAGCGTACTTCTATATTGCGGTATTGATGCTTTTACTTAAGTAAAACATTTGAGTACTTTTTCCACCACTGGCTGTGAGGCAGGTATATAGCTGCAACCTGCACTATGCCGACTCCACTGGCATTTCGCACATCGTCGGATATTGACCCAGTGAGTCGGCGCAGTGGGGGGGTGATGGACTGATCTCAGCTATCTTCACATCGCGACATGATATGCACACACCCGCATACACTGTGTCCCTTTCCCAGGCTGTTGGTGACCTTTTGCAGGCTTTCGCACATTGTCCAGTGCGTTTTGGGGGATATAATATACAGCCAATACCGGAGCTGCTGGAAAGTAAATGGCAGGAGGTCGTTAATCTGTGGAAGCTGAGTTCCTGTCGCCCCCCTTTTCTTTTCTTCCGTACATCTCTTTGTTGTCCCCCCTGGCCCTGCCTCTCGCTCGCGCTCTATCTCTCTTACATCTCCCTCATTTGGCTGTCTTTGCCGTCTCTCTCTCTCTGTCACCCTCTTTGTCTTTTCTTATTTGTCTTTCTTATTTGTCTTTTTGTGGTCTCTCTCTCCCAAACCCCCAGGGCGCGACTGGAAGAGTTGCGGATGTTCCTGGAGAACGAGACGTGGGAGCTGTGTCCCGTCAAGTCCAACTTTAACATTGCCCAGCTGCATGTGAGTACGAATCCTTCGTCATGGCCGCTTAGAGACATGGCGCCCCAGCCCCCCCCCCCCCAACAAACTCCCCAAGAGTTAATCACTCTTCCTACCACGGTGACATTTACATTTGCGAATGAATCACAGGGGTCCCACATGATGGATATTTTGTTTATGTGTGTGTGTGTGTGTGTGTGTGGGCCTGCCTGAGCATTCATGTGTGCGTTTGCACGCATGCCTTGTCAGCCTTATGCGTCAGCAGGGGGTGTATATACGTAAGCGAGATGTACATCACATTAACAGAAGAACATGAGCATGATGTGTCCTACCCCACACTGTGTACATTATCGCGTACAATGTCATTTCTATGATTCATAAACAACAACGTTACCACCATCGTCGATCATTAAACCCGCCACGAAGCTCACAAATCTGCTCTATTCCCTTCCCCTCTGAGATACCGGCATCATCACCGAATCCCACAGCCGCCTGCATTGTGTTCAGCTGACTAAAAACACAAAGAAAGGTATAGATAATCTGGAAGACTGATACGTCAAGAAGATAAATGGAGTGAATTAAAAAGCTAATCTTTTACTTTCAGCGGTATCTTCAGGGTATAGTCACCGAGTTTGTGTGAAGCAGTCTGTCTTTTTTTTTCTCCCTTCGTCACCCTGTTTGCAGTGCATCCACTTTCCCAAAAGTTACTAGAATAATACCTTTATTTCAATGGTCCCAAACGGTAAACAAGTCCATGGGATTTTGTGACAACCACTCATTATTGCAATATACAACTATACAACAAGTTATGAATTATCTTTTAAATAATAATATCAGTACTTTGTGATTACTCATGTCTCATTACAGAGGCAAATTCTATAGACCTGGCATCCCTACAGTATATTAGGCATGTCATTATTGTTAACACATTGGGTGCCAGAGGTTTATTAAAATATTATACGTTGAGTGCCAGCATTTCTTCCATCCACTTGCGTTATACATTTTGTGCTGTGAGAAGCCCCGACGCGGAAATGCATGTAAACAAAGCGTGCGTGCGAGACGGCGGAGGGTCCCGACTAACGCCTGGAACAATAATATTTCCAACGCGACCCTCCATTGCAGCGTGATCGCCGATCGAAAACGGCTCGTTTCCACCACATTAAAAAGAAATGGAGATATTAAGCTTTTAATCAAGGAGATAACATTGAAAACGCCGACCGGAAGGATTTTTGACATGGAGCCACATCCAGCCTCTTCTTCTCAGAAACTGCTTGGGTGATGTCAAAGTTTCGTTTTAGCGCCCCACGTGGCCCACATGTATAAAAATAGAATTGGGTCAAAAACGGTCCGGACCGTTTTCGGCACTTCTCGTTTGGACCCTCAAAAACGGTCCGGACCGTTTTTGGCATTCAATGTGTTAACTTATGTTAATTATATATATTTTTTGCAATAAGTTATGAGCTTATAGATCGGCCTTATATGAAATTATGCTAAGAAGGTGGCGGAATGCCTCTATATCATTTGGGAAATGATTGAGTGCTAAGAGGGATAGCAATTTGTGGCCGACATTTCCGCTGGGGAGCGTTGCTCCATGTGAATACTCTTTCATACGTAGATGAGCTGTGTGAGTCGGATTAATAATGTCATTGTTTGAACTCTGAAAGGGCACAGCGGGGCCTGAGTGAGTTTTATTAACTCTGTATCACTCTGTACTCTCACATCGAATGCAGTACCGGCAACTTTTATTCAATATTTTCAAATGAACTCACTGAGTGTAGAATAGGCCTCATGTCTTAATGGGTTAATGTATAATGCAGCTAGCAAGTGTGTCTGTCTGTCTGTCAGTCTGTCTGTCTGTCTGAATGTCTCTCTCTCTCTCTCCCTCCCCACCACCCCCCCCCCTCCCTCCTGTCATCCAGGAGTTTAAGTTCATGGGCCAGGGCCGTTCCCCATCGGTGTCTCCCAGCAGACAGGCAGCAACCGCAGCCAGCCCGGCCCAGGAGGAGCTGTCTCTGTTCCAGCAGTTCAACCTGGAGGGTAACCCCTTCGAGATGCACATCGAGAACAGGGAGGAGGAGACGGAGGACGTGTTGGCATCGAACGGGGTAAGTGGTGATACTGGAGTATGCAGACTATGCACTCTCACTCACTGAATATAAATTCAGGATATTCTGGCCTTGGGTTGAAATCACAACAGAAAAAAACTCCTGCATGCCGTCTTCAAATGCAGATATCAGGGATTTTCTTTTTACAACTTTTCAGTCCATAACGTCAAATCAAATCAAACTTTGTTTATAGAGCACAGATTGACCAAAGTGCTGTACAGAGCAAGAACAAAACAATCAAATCAAAAGCATATACATGTACGCAACATGAGCACAAAAACACACGTATGCACAGGGTTGAAATCATGTCACATCAAAAGCAAGAATCAAAAGAAAGATTTTTCAGTGATGTTTGATGGGAGGTGAAAATGTAAGAAAAACTGTTTTACATACTATTACTACAGTATATATATATATATATATTTATACATATAGTTATATACTATTAACATCAAATAGTAATGCGGTATATTGAGCAGAATATAAGTCACATGCACAAAGATGTAACCTCAGGTTCCCTCAGAATTAAAATGGAGGACAAGAGAGAGTTTGGGAGAGCAGCTGTGTCATTGGGGTTATTAAGTGGAACACCTTCCGTCACAGGTTTTTTGTCGAAATACGCCCACAACACCTCCAGAAGGCTTCATGGCAAATGATGGCATACGAGAATCACGGCAGTAGTATATAAGTATAGCATGTTAGCATTAGCATATTAGCATCTTAGCTTAGCATAGTCCAAAATGGTGTACTTATATACTACTCACGCCTATGCACCTGCAGTAAAAAAAAAATGTTGCAACCTCAGACCTCAGCAACTAATGGTGTAGCTACCACTGCAGGTTTCAGCACGTTACTCCTCTGTTCTCCCTCAGTTCCACTTATCCGTCATTGCAATTATCCATCATTACAATTGCCGTTCCTCAATTAGACTTATGTATTGTACTTTTGACTTTAACCCATTAAGACCGGGAATGGAACGCAACTGTGTCATTTTAAGATGTCTTTGGGCTATTCAAAAATAGCAGATATACAAGCTCGGCACAGAGTGCCGCGCTATGAGCTTGTAGATCTGCTATTTTTTTATTTTATTATGAAAATGTGTGCAAATCTGAATATATATATATATATACATTTTTAACTCAAATCTTTCCTTCTGGGGGTTCCTGGAACAACATATTTTGAGATGGGGGTCCGCGGGCAAATACATATCATTTTGGGGGTCCTTGACATGAAAAAGTTTGAGAACCACCGATATAGAAACATACGTTTAAAAAAAAAAAACTGTTAGGATTTAGAAGACATTTGTAGAATCCACGGATGCAATCGCTTTCAAAAGTATATTCAAAGGATTTGCACAAACTTTCACGATAAAAAAAAAAATGCAGATCTTCTCTAGTATATCTGCTATTTTTGAATAGCCCAAAGAAATCTTAAAATGACACCAATTATGCTTTCCCGGTCTTGAAGGGTTAATTCAAATTGAATAAGTTGCGCGATCCACTCCAAGTCATTCATCATGGCCAAATCGGACTCACCAGTGACATCCACACTGTATGGGCGGGTTGAATTGTCATGGCAAACGAGTTCATAAAGAGACGATTAAGTGGGTGGTAATCACTGAGGGGCGGCTAAGTGCTTCATGTAGACCTTTTAAGTGTCATCGCCTGGGTCACCCATAACAGTTTCACACAGCCTGGTCCCCTTGACTGCGCCGGGGCCATTCGGCACAACATCCGCCACCGTTCTTCTTAACAGTTGATGCATAGCCCTGACATTTAACCCATTTAGACCGGGAACGCATGTGTCATTTTTAAGATGTCTTTGGGCTATTCAAAAAATAGCAGATCTACAAGCTCGTAGCGCGGCACCGAGTGCCGCGCTACAAGCTTGTAGATCTGCTATTTTTTGGAAAAGAATCGTGAAAATGAGTGCAAATCTTTGAATATATATATTCATTTTTAACTCAAATCTTTGAATCTGGGGGGTCCCTGGAACAAAATACTTTGAGATGGGGGTCCGCAGCCAAATACATGGCATTTTGGGGTTCCTTGACATGAAAAAAAGTTTGAGAACCACTGATATTACAGCAACATACGGTAGGTTTTTTTCAACAAAAAAAAATTCTAAATCAAATGATTTAGAAAACATTTGTAAAATCCCCAGAAGCAAAGATTTGAGTTAAAAATGTTCACTTTAAAAAATATATATATTCAAAAGATTTGCACACATTTTCACGATTTCTCAAAAATAGCAGATATACAAGCTCATAGCGCGGCACTCGGTGCCGCGCTATGAGCTTGTATATCTGCTATTTTTGAATAGCCCAAAGAAATCTTAAAAATGACACACCGATGCGTTCCCGGTCTTAATGGGTTAATACGAGCGTTGGCATAATGAAAATAGAGAGCCGTTCCGTACGGAGTTATGGTGTCATCCTTGGCCAAGCGAGGATGAACTTGTCAGCAGGGCTGTCAGCGATAAAGAGCGGCTTTGTCCAATGTGCGAGTCTCTAAAGGGGCTGCGTGTTGAAGATGATGTGATCTGTATGCCGGTGTGTGTGCCTCGATTGAAGTTCTATTCCCACAGAGACTTTAGTGGATGTTTGGAGCTCTTATCTGTCAATGTTCAATAAATAATTTATTTTTTGTTTAGCGCAGCAGAACTTGGGGTGCCTTGAGAATTTGTGTGATATACTCAGTGATGCCACTGCCAGAGGCATCATTTAGATACTAATATTTGAAAAACCTTTCATTTCCTGTTAACCCATTAAGACCGCTAGAACGGGGATGCATCCGTGTCATTTTAAGATTTATTTGGGCTATTCAAAAATAGCAGATATACAAGCACATAGCGTGGCACCGAGTGCCGCTCTATGAGCTTGTAGATCTTCTTTTTTTTTTATCGTGAATATATGTGCAAATCTTTGAATATATATATTTTTTATTTTGAGGGTCCGCTGCCAAATACATAACATTTTGGGTGGTCCTTGACATGAAAAAAGGTTTTAAGAACCACTGATATTATAGCAACATAAGTTTTCTTTTTTTAAACAGTTAGAGATTTAAAAAGACATAGAATCCCCAGAACCAAAGATTTGAGTTACAAATGTTAGCTTTAAAAAAATATATACATTTGCACACATTTTCACGATTTAAAAAAAATAGCAGATCTACAAGCTCATGGTGCGGCACTCGGTGCCACGCCATGAGCTTGTATATCTGCTATTTTTGAATAGATAAATCTTTAAACGACACCGATGCGTTCCCGGGTCTTAATGGGTTAACACAATTTATGCACCCCCCCACTGTGACTGCACAGCAAAGAGGTGACGCTTCACCTTATTTCTGAAACACGACAGATGCTTTATAATTGCACCACAAAAGCTGTGACGTTTCGAAACATCACAGCTTTTGTGGTGCAATAAATAAAGCATCTGTGTGCGAGCGTTTTATTTTTCTCTACCTACTATTTGTCACTCACGCACCTGACCAAGTTCGGGTTGGGGATGTGCACGTCGTTTTCCTTTTATTTTTATTTCTGAAACATGCCATGCATTCCTGTCCAAATTGGGGGGGGGGGGTGTGCCTACCTGTGGCTTTGTCTTCCACTCATTTTGTTTGGAGAATATAATTTTTTTCTTAACGGCAAAAAAAACGGCAATAGCAATATTGCCGAGCCTGCCTTAGCTATGAGCACGTTTTGATCCTCCATGTATCGTCCTGTAGTTCCATTATCTGAACCTGGGCATGTTATTGCAGTGGTGATTGCGCGTCCGTATAGAATCATGTTACCTTATCATGGAAGGCCTTACATGAAGGAGGAGATTCTCCACGTTAGGCCAATCCTTTCTGGGTTATGAGTCCCTTAAGGCTTCCGCATAGACATTTTTTTCTTACTATTATTTTCAAAGGCATTTATAAGGTAGTGAAATTAAATGAAGAGAGACAGGAAAGAAGGCGGATGAGGGAGAAGATGACTCACTGCAAACCAGGTGTTAGGTATGTGAGTAGAGTAGCACCCAAGCGCAGAACAACCGGAGGCAGAGCAGCTTCAGTACGATACGTTTATTATAGAGGCAGTCTTAATTCAGGCAATAAAATCCACACTGGGATCAGGAAATAATTCAATATCTACTGACAAACAAAACAACAATACAGAAGCTGGTTGATCAGAATCTGAGTCGAAATGCGCACATTCGCAAAATGCAATACATTGGATGTGTCCAAGGTTAACCCTCGTAAAGAGGTGTGCTCAGGGAGGAGAAGTAATGTATAGAGTCTAGACACTCAATGCTCTGGCAGCCTGTTTGATGACGATTTATACATTGTAGGTAAGAAATAGGCCATGCACTTAATCTTAAAACTTTGTTACAAGCATTTGCTACTTCCATACAGTAGTCGATTTCTGTGGTGTCTAGTTCATATGCCTAGTCCACGCCTACTTCAGATCAGCTGTTTGTGTTTTACGGTTTCAGATGTAGGGATGAATTTAACCAAAACAAAAGGTATAATCATCTTGTTAACCGATTTGTGATCGCACATCCCCCTATCTTGTTGCCGAGCCAAACTGCAAAGCACAGAAGTTTGTTTTAAAAAAGGCTTGCAACTCTTGTTTTAAGACAAATGTTATACTTTTTTATTTAAAACACGTTTCAGTCCTTTCTGGATCTTCTTCAGGTTAAAAGAAAAAAAGAAAACCTTATAAGAGGATCAGGAAAGGATCAAAATATTTGAAACTAGAAAAAGTGCTCCTCGGAGCACAGGTCTCCGCCAGGTCAGGTACGTTATTGTGGCCTCCTGGTGGCGCTATAATAGGCCAATGTGAAAAGGGTGCCATTTGTTCAAGGGCTTTTCACTGCAATCGGACACTGCATTCATGATTTGAGGCATTTTGTTCCAAAAATATGTTTGCAAAATTAGACCTGCTGGTGGCGCTATAACAGGCCAATGTGAAAAGGGTGGCATTTCTTTGTCGGCCTAATAGAAATGTGCGTGTGAAATTTCACGGAAATCGCAAGCTGCGTTCATGATTTGAGGCATTTTGTTCAAAACGGAACAATCCTGCAAACTTTGGAAGCCAATCTTAGGCAATCAGGATGGAATATGGGAAATCGGATAAATCCGTGTTGATCACATGACTATAGAGATACTGTGTACCGATTTGTGTGATGTTTGGACAAAATCTGTAGGAGTAGTATCAATAAATGTGTTTTGCACATATCGGCCTCCTGGTGGCGCTATAACAGGCCAATCTGAAAAATTGGGCCAGAGGTTCTGAGTTGGCATCCAGGGAGTGTGCGTGCACAGTTTCGCAGCGGCCGGGCCAACGGTGCCAGAGATTAGCTGCTAACGGACGGACAGGACGGACACACGGACGGACGGACACACGGACGGACGGACGGACGTACGGACGGACAGGGGGTAAAACATACTCTCTCGCCATGCCTTTCGGCCTGGCGGAGACAATAAAAATGCCGTAGAGCGCATTAGAAATAGAAAACGAGCCGTCCTTTTGAAACCCATCTTGTTAGCGATCCAGTGGTGATTTAGGACAGCACTGACAATGATATCGTTTTTCAACTTTATTCATACTTATTCATAACTTGGTTTTGACCAAGTCACCGTTTTCCACTTTCTTCACACTTTGTCCACCCTCTATCCCTCCCTTGCCTCCTCCTTCCTTTGCTCTGTCCATCTCCGTCCCTCCGTCTTCATCCGTCCGTCCATATTCTGTCTCTCCCTATATCTGCCCCCCTGCTTCACTTCACCTCCGTTTGTGTGTCTCTTCTTCCTTGTCCTCTTTCATTCATCTATTCTCCCTCACTCCCATGCAGTGGTGTAATGTAACTAAGTACATGTACTCAAGTACTGTACTTAGGTACAATTTTGAGTTACTTTTGACTTTACTAGAGTATTTCCAATTTGCAATACTTTTACTTCTACTCCACTACACCTCTGAGGCAAATATTGTACTTTTACTCCACTACAATTATTTGAAAACTTTAGTTAGTAGTTACTAAATTATTATATCATAAAACATACATTAACCATGTTAGCCCTATGGTTAGCCGATCTACAAGCTCACAATGCGTCGCATCGCGACGCGTTGTGAGCTTGTAGATCAGCTATTTTCAAAATATTTCTATACATTTGAACACTTGTGAAATGGGACATTCTGCATAATGAGTACTTTTACTTTTGGTACTTTAAGTACATTTTGATACCAACACTTTTGTACTTTTACTCAAGTAAATTTAGAATTCCGGACTTTTACTTGTAACAGAGTATTTCTATATTGCAGTATTGATACTTTTACATAAGTAAAACATTTGAGTACTTTTTCTGCTCTCCCATGCTCCTCCAGTACGAGTCAGACGAGCTGGAGAAGAGCGTGTACCAGGACTACGACAGCGACAGCGACGTCGCGGACGAACTCAAGCAGGACTATGTGGACGAGCAGACGGGCGACGCCCCACTCAAGAGGTCAGTACATAGTTTGTACCGCGCTTATGGGGGATTGCTTCTGCTTCCCCACCAATGACACGGCGAGGTGAGGGTGGTGGTGATGTTGTTCGTTCTTTCTCCTCTAAAAGGGCATGGAATGTCCAGTAAGATGTTCTTGTTCTGGTTCTCTTCCTGTCGGTAATCATGCTTCGCCCTGCAGTTGCAGTCCATTCAACTCCTCAGTTAATTGGCTCGTCGTGAGCCACCAACTGCAGGGAAAGCACAGAGGGCACAGGCAAGACAGGCAGATAGATGAAAAAAGCACAGGATTAATAATAGGTGGACCTAATTATCCCAATGAGCTGCTCCCAACTGCTCCTCTTGACACCACCCCGCGAAATCCCCTCACACGTTTGAAAAAAGTTTTCTTCTACTTTTGAGACCTGGAGGAGGCGCTAAAAAGCATTATTTTACACTTTGGCTATTCAAAAATAGCAGATATACAAGCTCATAGCGCGGCACAGAGTGCCGCGCTATGAGCTTGTACATCTGCTATTTTTGAAAAATCGTAAGAATGTGCGCAAATCTTCGAATATATATATATTTTTTTAAAGCAACATTTTTAACTAAAATCTTTGCTTCTGGGGGTCCTTGGAACAAAATATTTTGAGACGGGGTTTCGGTGGCCAAATACATATCATTTTTGGGGGTCCTTGACATGAAAAAGTTTGAGAACCACTGATATAGATACGTAAGTTTTTCAGAATACTGTTAGGATTTAGAAGACATTTGTAGAATAGGCTTCAGGTCTTAATGGGTTAAACTTAAAACATTTTTTTAAACCGAGTCAAAGAGTCAAATTGTCTCGCTTATTTTTGCTAGACAGGTGCTCAAACCTGCTTAGAGAGGGACACTGAGGCAGTTTCCATGCATTTATAACGGCATTAATTTTTTAGCTCACCTCGACCTAAGCCCAGCAAGTAGGCGGAGAGATGGCATCAAGGCTTTTGTCTACACACCATGAAACATTCTCTTTATAGCCACCTATACTTACATATTTTCCGCTTGATGACTAGATTAGGTTTTGCGGCTGTTTGATGTACACTAAGGCAGTCATTAGCTCCTCTGCGGCTTGTTCATAAAAGGATAATTACAGTACCGGAATGAAGAAAAAAAACGACTTATACGAAGTATAATCCGCCTTTCGGTTCGTTTAAGTGAAGATTTAAAACGTTCCATCAGGGAAACAATTTGTAAAGAATTTAGGGGATGATAATCTATGCAAGTAGGAGCAGTTTCAGTTTATATATATATACTATATATGTACTTATTTAAGGCTGTCTTTTTGAGTTTATAGTATGTGTGAGAGTATCTGTAGCTGTGCTTTTTTTTATCTGTATTAGAACCCAACGAGCTAAGATTTCAAATTGAATTATTCGATCTTCCAAAATAAAATCTGTACTAAATAAATGCATAGAACATCTTCATATGTCGTTTTTTGCTTTACTCTGCAGTATGTGCAGTAACGCAGCTAATGGCATGATCAAAACAGGAGGAAAAAAAAAATCGTAGTCATTATTTTGAGCAGATTATTAGATTATTGGCAGATATATATTATTTCCCATTATACGATCAGGGTCAGTGCCATATCAGCCTGGTTCTAATCTGTATCTATGGCAGTCTGACATGTACAGTAATTGCATGCGATTGCTGTATGTGTGGGGGGAAAATGAGGGAATATAACGCTATTACTTATTTAGTAGTACATTAGGAAAACGGCACTGTGATAATCATGTAATTGCCCGTTACATGATTAATGTGACACATGATATTATATTCATGTGATATTGTGATATGAAGCTTCACGTTGCGTCTTGTGCATTTCTCAGTGACGTGTCTAAATGAGGTTTGACATGATCCATCCACGTTACATTTCCCTTCTCCACCTTCTCTTACATATTGCTCTGACGCTAGCCTATCAATCGCTTAACCCATTGAGACCTGGAACGCATCTGTGTCATTTTTAGATTTGAGCTAAAAAGCATTATTTTACACTTTGGGCTATTCAAAAATAGCAGATCTACAAGCTCGTAGCGCGGCTTGTAGATCTGCTATTTTTGAAAAATCGTGAAAATGTGTGCTAATCTTTGAATATATATATATGTATTCTTTAAGCGAACATTTGTAACTCAAATCTTTGCTTCTGGGACCCCCTGGAACAAAATATTTTGAGGGGTCCGCGGTCAAATATATAATTTTGGGGTCCTTGACATGAAAACATTTGAAAACCACTGATATTATAGCAAAACATACGTTTTTTTCTTAGGATTTTTGTTAGACATTTGTAGAAGCAAAGATTTGAGTAAAAAATGTTTGCTTTAAAAATTCCATGATTTAAAAAACACAAAAATAGGAGATCTACAAGCTTGTAGATCTGCTATTTTTGAATAGCCCAAAGAAATCTAAAATGACACATGACAATGCGTTCCAGGTCTTTAATGGGTTAAATGCTAAATCTCTATTCGTTTCACCTGGGCATGTTAATTGTTAATTAGAGGTCATGTCATGCAAGGTCACACCCCGGAAATGAGCCGGTTCTAGATAATGAATAAAATTAATGCACTCTAATGATCAGAGTCAAGGGTTGTCTCTCTCAGTTCCTTGGTTCAGAGTCCCCCCTATCTTACGGTGGGTGTCCCTGTTTCTCAGGGCTTTGTGTAAAGCTTCTGATCTATCATTTAGCGGGCTGACTAGATGTCTGGATGCCAGTGGTGGAAAGTAACTAAGCACATTTACTTAACACATTGGGTGCCTCAGGGGCGTCACTACCGTCACGCAGACAACGCGGCTGCGTTGGGGCCCATGACGTTAGGGGTAGCCTGGTAAACCCTCCCTCCGGAAATCTCATTTCTATTTGATTCCTGGAGTGAGTCTGGCCTGATCCGCCTTTCTGCAATATTGGCTGTGTATGCCAAACGGCCGAGCCTATCAGCGTCGTCGCTCATTGTTCTGTGATTGACAGCTTACGTTGGCCAATCAGGTGGCGAGTTCGAGTGAGCCCAAAACACGAACGGCAGCCATCTTTTTCTTGTGCGGCCAATTCTCCGCTATTTTTTTACTTCAAAAAGCTCTCTAACTTCTATTTTGAGGCACGGAATTTACTTATAAGATATCGTTTGGATAGAATTTAGTTGTTTAACTTCATATATGTGGTCAATTAATCATGACAAAGCCTATTTAAAAATAAAAATTTAGAGAACCGGTAGGGGTGGGCAGTGACACCATTGTATCCGAAAAAGGCAACCCATTTTGGGTATGGCTGTCTCAAAAGTCTCGTTGCGTCACATTAAGACTGGTGAACTGCTGATTGGCTGAAGGGGAAAAATTATCATTGGCTGAAGGGGTTGTCAGTCAACGGTATTACTCCCGCCCAACTCCAGCACAGCCAATATTGCAGAAAGGCGGATCAGGCCAGACTCACTCCTGAAATCAAATGGAAATGAGATTTCCGGAGGGAGGGTTTACCAGGCTACGTTAGGGGCACCTCCCCACCCCAAAAGAAAAAAAAAAATATATATATATATATATATATATATATATTTTTTTTTTAAATGAATTAAAAAATAAACCTGGGTGGGCCCCTTAACATTGTTACAAAACCATTGTTTATGTACCCGAAATCCGTCACAAACCCGCGAAAAAAGTATCGTGCATGCGCGTTCATGAGGGCCCGCTGTGACCACCTCGCGTCGGGGCCTACTGTTGGCTCGTTACGCGACTGGGGTGCCTGAATTCTTTAATAACAACTTACCGTGGGTGCCAGCATTCTCCCCATTGACTGCGCTTTGCTGTTTAAAGCTCTAGGCTCCACGACGAGCAAATTCACGTAAAAAAAGCATGCATTCATGTAGCGCGAGGACCCTGGCTACATCCTGGAACGATAATATTTCACTCGCGAGTTACAACGGGGAGGGATCGCGCATCGCGCATGACCGGTTTTCCCCACCGGAAACAGATTCGGAGATACAGACGTTTTAAAGTAGGAAATAGACAGGAAGCGGATGGGGAGCCATTTTTTTTTTTTCCGGTGATCCATCTGGCCCTTCCTTCTCAGGATCACAATGGGTACTCCCAGAGCTGCTCTCTCTAAAAAAAAGACACAAAAACCGTTTAAATACGGTTTTGGCACTCCGCGTCACTTTTTGCACCTTTTGCAAAACCGTATATATACGGTTTTGGCACCCCATGTGTTAAGTACAATTTTGAGGTATTTGTACTTTACTTGAGTATTTCCAATTTCCAATACTTTTACTTCTACTCCACTACATCTCAGAGGCAAATATTGTACTTTTACTCCACTACAATTATTTGATAACTTTAGTTTTTCAGATATAAATTACATTATGAAACATACGTTAACCACTTTAGCCCTAATTTATAACTAGGCTATTTGAAAATAGCCGATCTACAAGCTTGTAGATCTTATATTTTCAAATATTTTAGTACTTTTACTTTTGGTACTTTAAGTACATTTTGATGCCAATACTTCTGGACTTTTACTCAAGTAAATTTTGAATTCTGGACTTTTATTTGTAACAGAGTATTTTTATATTGCAGTATTGGTACTTTTACTTAACACATTGGGTGCCAGAGGTTTATTAAAATATTATACGTTCAGTGCCTGCTATTCTTCCATCCACTTACGTTGATACGTTTCGTGCTGTAGAAGCCCCGACGCGGAAGTGCATGTAAACAAAGCGTGCGTGCGAGACGGCGGAGGGTCCCGACTAACGCCTGGAACAATAATATTTCTAACGCGATCCTCCATTACAGAGTGATCGCCGATCGAAAACGGCTCGCTTCCACCACTTTAAAAATAAATGGAGATATTAAGCTTTTAGTCAAGGAGCTAACATTGGAAAGGCCGACCGGAAGGATTTTTCACATGGATCCACATCCGGCCTCTCCTTCTCAGAAACTCCTTGGATGATCCCAAAGTTTCGTTAGAGCGCCCCACGTGGGCCCCACGTATAAAAATAAAATTGGGTCAAAAACGGTCCGGACCGTTTTCGGCACACAATGTGTTAAAGGTAGTGTAAGTGATTTGCAAAGTTTCAAATAATTGCAAAATGGGTATATGTTCTGATAGTACTCGTTACTATAGGGTGTCCTGTCCATATAAAGAGTCTCCATGTCTCTCCAGCTCTTTATAAAACAGAAAATGTATTTTGTAGTTTTTTTTTTTTTTTTTTGTAGTTTCATTTCCAATTTTATCCAACCAGGACAGAGAACTCAATCAGGACACAGATTAAACAAGTGAAATTGGAAGTGATGACACTAAGAAATGAGCATGCAAAATTTGAACTGAAAACTATACAAATTAAGCTTAAAAATGGGTACTTTCTCCTGATTGGCTGAGATTTTGACACCTACCGAAAAATGTATTTTCTGTTTATTAAAGAGCTGGAGAGACAGGGAGACATCTGTTACTGAAAAAACACTCTATAGCAATGATTACTATCAGAATATAGTATTTTAACCTTTTAAAAAAATACTTTTTGTTTTAACCAAAAAATATCACTTACCCTACCTTTAAGTAAAGAATTTGAGTACTTTTTCCACCACTGCTGGATGCCAGAGCAGCACGTCTCAATCGACGGGGCGTTTGAACCTCTGCATGAACAATTGCAGAGGGTTGGCGGAGATATATACTGGTAGGAGGTATATTATTCTATACTGCTTTTTCTCACACCTCTGCCTTCCTTCTGCCCACCCTTCTCTCACCTCTGTCCCATTCACCACTTCACCCCACCACCCCATCATTAACTCCTAATAAGCGTTCCCAGAGAGACCATGAGGAGCAGGAAGAAGTCCGACTACAGCCTTAACAAGAGCAACGCGCCCATCCTCACCAACACCACTCTCAACGTCATCCGGCTTGTCGGTGAGTTCTACACACACACACACACACACACACACACACACACACACACACACACACACACACACACACACACACACACACACACACACACACACACACACACACACACACACACACACACACGCACTCACTCAACTCCCTTGACACACATATCCACACGACCTCCATTTAACGAGCAGTAAATGAGCCAACAGCCAGTTGAAATGGGTAATTGTGGGGCATTGCAGCTAGCCTTGTGACTCCCTCGCGCTAATTGTCAACCTCCGCAACCTGTCGTCTCTCGCAAGAGCAGCTGGCGTGTCGTATTTTTTGGGGTGGACTTTTCAAGACCACGAGGCATGCGGTTTGTCATAAAATGCCCCTATGGTGGGCGTCACCCGCTTGATTTGATTGTCAAGTGTAAAATGCCATTAGACGAGGTCATTACCTGGCCCATCGGACAGGGTGATTACCTATGCCCGTTGGACTTTGGGCTTGTTAAATGGGCATGGGCGGTGATACAAATTATAGTAGCCGATCAGCTGAGGATGACAGCCAGAGCAGTCATGCAGGAATTGTTGAGCTGTCATCGTTAACTTGCATGACCTGAATATCAAGAAAGAGAAGAGAAACTGTCCTTTCTCATTTCTCAGTTCATAGCTTTCCTGTGAACATTCATCCTATAAAACCTGTCTGTGAGCAGGGTTGCCAGATCTGCTTATTATAATTTCCCCGCAAGATTTTATTTGAAAATAGCCGATCTACAAGCTTACAACGTGTCGCATTGCGACGCGTTGTAAGCTTGTAGATCTGTTATTTTCAAATAGCTGATGTATATGTTAAAGTGCTCATGTGGCCCATTGTCGCTTCTTTTGGGCTGGTTTTCCTAGACCTGGTTGTTTGTTTCTCTCACAGAATCTGGCAACACTGTCTGTGAGTCTTGTCTGTCTGGACAGATTTTATGCCCATATGTAGATACAGTATGCCTGACATGCAGAGCTTGATGAGAGAGAATGAGGGAGGGAGACAGGCAGGGAGGTAAGAATAACCGTGGCGAATTATGCAGTAAAAATAACTGATTTAGATACATAGCTCCCGACAGGCTGTAAACACAAATCTTTAACCCATTAAGGCCTGAGGATCCGATTCTACAAAATGTCTTCTAAATCCTAACAGTTTTTTTGGAAAAAACGTATGTTGCTATGTCAGTGGTTTTCAAACTTTTTAATGTCAAGGACCCCCAAAATGTATGTGTATTTGGCCGCCGACCCCCATCTCAAAATATTTTGTTCCAGGGACCCCCCAGAAGCAAAGATTTGAGTTGCAAATGTTTGCTTTAAAAATATATATATATATTCAAAGATTTGCACTCATTTTCTCGATTTTTCAAAAATAGCAGATCTACAAGCTCGTAGCGCGGCACTCGGTGCCGCGCTACGAGCTTGTATATCTGCTATTTTTGAATAGCCAAAGTGTAAAATAATGCTTTTTTAGCTCAAATAAAAAAATGACACGGATGCGTCCCAGGTCTTAGTGGGTTAAAAAAAAGCAGTTTGAATCCATCAACCTTCTTCTAATGCCACCCCCATGCCTACTTTTGTCATTACACAATTAGATCGCCCCCAGAGTTTCATGTGCCGGATTCAGAAGAATTGAATAGAGCGTGATTGCGAAAAAAGGGGGCTGTTTCAAGGCCAGAGCTTGGCAGCCGCAGAACGTGTCATTTTATTTTCCCTTTTAACCCCTCCATTCATTCATCAGTTCTGACTCAATGGTAACCTTCATACAATCCTGCACCTCCGCAGTTATGTCCTTTATTGCATTTCTGGCAAGTTTAATCCCCAGAACATATGCACAATGCCGGCTGAGTGACCACCATGTCATGACTCCTCCCTGTAGGACGCTGTTTCACTGGGGTTAACAGTACTGTGGCTGACCGTGTTGCCATGTCCACTTATTATATGCGACTTTGGGCTTGTTTTCGTGTAAAACAAGTTGCTTGTAAATATTGGTAGTTGCGTTTTTTTGGGGCTTCTTCCTTAAAGGTATCATGACATTCATGTTTACACCACATTCAGAGTCTTTGTCCTGGTCCTTCAAACGTGTACAAAACGTTTTAACTGAAAATTCCACTCCAGTGATTCACTGTAGGTGTTTTTGTCTCACATTTCTAAAGCCTTTTCAACTGCAATGAAAAAAGAAATCTTTGCCTGCGGGTGTCGCTGGTGAGGGATTTTGCCTGTCAATCATCGCCTCTGCTCCGCCCCCCCCCCAAAGGAAAGGATAGGGGAGGGGAGGGGAGAGGAGGAGAGTGGGCGGGATTAATCGACTGTGACCTCACTGCCGAAGGGCCAAGCTCAGATTACTTTTCAGCCTAATTATTCAGAAAACCCCAGACCACAGAAAATCCACTGAATGTTCAAAGTTCCGATTTTTTTGGGTGTAATTGAGGTCATAAAACCCCAAAAAAAACATTAAAAATAAAAAAAGTGAAAATGAATGTCATCGAACCTTTAAGTGCAGTTGCTTATTTGTGCTTGCTGTCTAATGTTGTTTAAATCAGTGGAGAAGAAACCCCAAATTAATATGTATTTGTTCCCGGGCCCTTATTTGAAAATATTTTGTGCCAGAGACCCCATATAAGATTTGTGTTAAAAGTTTCACATTTTTCACATTTTGTCTAGATTGTTTTGAAAATAGCAGATATATAAGTCTCACAACTCGTCGTGTGTAGATCGGCTATTTTCAAATAGCTGATGTACAGTATATAGGTTTAAAGTGCTCTGGGCATAGGTCGCTTCTTTTGGGCTTGTTTTCAGAAACCAGGTTGCTTATTTCTCTCGCAAAAATCTGGCAACACTGGTGGCTGACTGACACCACACAGGAAAATCTTGGTTCTTGGGTCCATTTTTCCCCTCAGAATTAAATCAGCTGCATTGATGCATTGTATATTTGATCAGTGGACATCTCATACGAGGTCAGAGAACATCTTTAGCTTGATTCACTGCATACTCTACCGCATACTCTACCGCACACATCCCAACACATCACAAACAAGTAAATATCCCCTTTTTTGTTGCCTACATAAAACATTTTTATACAAAAGTTTAAACCGAAAATGTCACAACTTTCATCAATTAAAAATAATCAAAAAATTTTCAAAAGTAAAATAAAAGAATGTTATTGAATATCGCATGCTTTCTTATTATCGTGCAGTCAACTATGGAGTAATAAATGAGGCATCGCAAGGTGCCAGGTCACAACCAGTCTGTTTTCCGTCTTGTCACGTACACAGGGAAGTACATCCAGATGATGAACATCTTGAAGCCCATCGCTTTCGATGTGATCCACTGCGTGTCGCAGCTCTTCGACTACTACCTGTACGCCGTGTATACTTTCTTCGGACGCAACGACATGGTACGGTATCCACCCTTTTTTTATACCAGACGTACCTGTACAGCTGTGTTGTCTGTGTGTAATTTTCATTGTCTTTCTCCTGGTGGTTTCTTCTGTGTTTCCGGGTCAGAACATTGACAGGGTACGAGTGAAGGGTGTTAAAGGGGAACTGGCAGGATTGGATTCTAGGGCCGGCAAATTGCCCATGTGGGCCCAGAGACCCAGGTGTTAACCACTCAACCATGGCTGTTGTGTGAATCTCTCTCTCTCTCTCCCTCCTTTTACCTTAACGGTCTGTCAGGATTCGATCCTTGGCAAACCAGAGATGATCTGTTACACAGTGCGGGCACGGTGCTAAATCCAATTAATAGCTTTCATGGGTTACCTTCTTTGGTATTCTAAACACTGTCTGACAGAGCGATGTATCACAGCACAACACCCCCCCCCCCCCCTGTCCCCGAGCTTAATTGTAGGCAATTAACATCTGGGCCGACATTAACAACAGATGTACTGTATGAAAACACTGCGCAAGTCTCCCTCAGGTAACACTTAACAGTTCTCCACACCTCCTTCATCACCCCGCCCCCCCCCCCCCCCCCCAGCACAAACACACACACACACACACACACACACACATCCATCCATCTCTCTGTCCTACAGTGAAGCCTCATTTACACTTAATTGTGCGACAATGTAGCTAGCTGAAAGGTACAGATTTTCAACACGTTTTTCACTTGAAAATCTGTTTATATTTATTTTTGCCAATCGGTGTGGTCACACTGCAGGTGCATACATTGCTCTTCAAAGTCCTTGCTTAACCACTTAAACCGTGGCGCTCCAATTTTGGGCATGTCACTATACGCGCAAATTGTCTGAAAATAGACACATTTTCTGTCGTTGTACGACTAAGTATGACTAAGTATACAGTATATGTTTAACCCTTTAAGACCTGAAGCCGATTCTACAAATGTCTTCTAAATCCCAACAGTATTCTGAAAAACGTATGTTTCTATATCAGTGGTGCTCAAACTTTTTCATGTCAAGGACCCCCAAAATTATATGTATTTGGCCACGGACCCCCGTGGCCAAAACATTTTTTTCCAGGTACCCCCAGAAGCAAAGATTTGAGTTAAAAGTGTTCGCTTTAAAATAGTATATATATTCAAAAATTTTCACACATTTTTAAGATTTTTCAAAAATAGCAGATCTACAAGCTTGTAGCGCGGCACTCGGTGCCGCGCTATGAGCTTGTAGATCTGCTATTTTTGAATAGCCAAAGTGTAAAATAATGCTTTTTAGCTCAAATCAAAAAGTGACACAGATGCGTCCCAGGTCTTAATGGGTCAAGTGGTTAAGAAGAGGTCACCTCGACCAGACTGACATTTTGCCCTTCTTCATCTGAGGACCAATTATGTCATTAATTAAGCCCATTCAGAAGTATTAATTCCTGCGTGTGCGTGTGCATCTTGAGGGAACGATAGCGTAATGGTGTGATGCAACAATGATGGCAACAACATAGCTGCTGTCACACACTGCAGTGTGACAGCAGCTATAATGTTGTCGCTTACATGTAAGCAGAGGAGATGAGGATGAGACCATTGCTCCCTAGGAGGCTTCCGGTGGAGATGTGAGTCCGTGTGTGTGTGTGTGTGTGTGCGTGTGCCCGTGTATGTGATACTGATAAAGAGAGAAGGGTACACCCTGGTTGCAACCTGACAACCCATCACACGTTTCCTTGTTATCGATCCATCTTCATTTTCATTTATCCATGTGTGTATCTGTGCCTTCATGTCCCCTCTCTCTCTCTCTCTCTCTCTCCCTCCCTCTCTCTCTCTCTGTATATATCCCTCACCGCTCTCTGTGTCGCTGTTAGTCTCTCTCTCTCGCGCTGTCATTCCTCATAAACGCCGTCGCCAATGTCTCTCAAAGCTGCAGTTTCTTGTGGCGTCTCGTCTCCCCCTCTCTTATAGCGCCTCCATTTTACTCCCACGCAACTCCTCCACCACTTTTTAATCTCTCTCTCTCTCTCTCTCTAGCTGTCATTATGCCTTTCTTTGAGTCTGTACGTTCCAATTACCTGTCTCCCCCGACAAGGACGCCTATATAAAAATGCTAATGCCTCTATGAATAGGCTCCCGTACAGACTTAGTTATGCACACATATACAGTGCATATAGGGACTGCTCCCTACTGCAGTACATCTCCATCACCAGTAGCATCCGGACGGGAGTCGGCACATTTAGGCTTTGGCTCAGAGAGGAATGAAGCCACATTAATATTCTGGCGAATGAAGGTATATATTGGCTCAGTCCCATCGAGCGGCGCCATAGGCACCGACTGACACACACACACACACACACACACACACACACACACACACACACACACACACACACACACACACACACACACACACACACACACACACACACACACACACACACACACCTATATCTATGATAAAGCACCATATGCTCTTGACTTATCCGCCGGGTGTTGCTAACTCAAAGAATGGAGGTCGTTTTGTGTGTGTGTGTGTGGGGGGGGGGGGGGGTTATCGGAGGCAAGCAGATTTACAAATACCTTCTGAGAAACGCTGAGGGCCCTCCAGATGATGAAAGGCCCGTCATCACAAGGAAGGCCTTGGATCCTCGGATCAACCGTCATCTCTTCATCCGGGCCGCTCTTTGAACGGACAGAAGTTGAGGACATAGTTACTACTCGATGGAGCCATGCGGCAAGAAAATTGGATGGAAGGATTTGTGGGGGAGAGGGGGGAGAGATGTGGGGGCGGGTAGGATCCATTCCTGGCTGTGTGTACTGAAATGTGTTGTGATGTGAACTGAGAAAGGGTGCAGGAATGTGACTGGGGAACTGAAAAGGGTTCTACAGCTCACTTCATATATTGAAGTGAGCTGTATACCCTTGGTACACTGGCAAAATCCTTGGCCTCCAAACATACAGAGACCCTGCTTAAAGGGGAATACCACTCATTTTCAGCATTGAACTATGTCTTTAATACACCTTAGAACTGTTGTGTGGAAATAAGAAAAAAAGCCCCCCCCCCCCTTCTATCTTGTCTAGAACTGGATAATTGATTGAGGTCATGTGATCAGTGACATACGCATGGTGTACTTTTGGCTCCGCCCCCTCAGCCAAAAGTACAGCAGCTCTAAGGTGTGTTAAAGACATATATAGTTCAATGTTGAAAATGAGTGTTATTCCCCTTTAACTCGACAGATGGAGAGTCCAGAACTCATTAGTCAGGGTGGATTGTTAATCTAATTTAGATTAAATTGTGATAAATCAGTGATAGCAGAGTGTGAATGCTGAGTCTGTTTAGGAGATGTGACTGTACTGTCTTTCACTTCCACTGATGAAACTCATTGCTTATGTGTGTTTTTTGTTTTTTGTTGCTCTTTTTGTATGCTTTGATGTTTTCCTTCCTGTTTATTGTGCTCTTAATTTGCACTGTTGGTTCTGTTTGTTTCTTTTCTGCTGCCCATAGCCTGTCCCTAGTCCGTCTTTGCCCACTCAGGTTGGCAGAGACACGGGTGCTGCCAGGCTTGTGGGCCCTGCTTGCTTGGTAAGAACGGAACCCAGGAGGTGATGTACTGTAGGCACAAGGCCTTCCAAGCCTTGTGTGCCCAAATGCCACGTAATTAACACTGGCCATGTGCTTGATTCGATGCACTTGAGGTGTGCATGATTTGCGCTGCGGCCCTTCAATAGACTGTTCGCTAAGCCCCACCCCACAATAGTGATTGGTCCATTGCTTGCTTAGCGACCGTTGCTAACCGCCATTGACTTGGACACGCTCCCATTCATATTTCATACCATATAAGTCGACGTCAATGTCAATAATCTACACGATAATAAGCAACATTAACTTTTACATTTTTGACCCATTTCCCCAAGCTCAAACTGCACTGACAAATGCAGACTGTGGCTGTGTTGTCAAACGCACACACACCACACACACACACACACACACACACGCACACATACACGCACACGCACACACACACACACACACACACACACACACACACACACACACACACACAGCTTAACGTCAGGGAAATTACACAGCTCACCCATACAGGTGATGACAACAAATACTAATGATAATGACATGAATAATAATAAAGGTACAAATCACAAGCAACGTTAACCGTGTTGACATCATGGTTACGTTGGCACGTTGCATAGTGAAAGCACACGTCATAGATTTATGAGCATGTTTAGAAACACGTGTGCAGTTTAACCCATTTGGACCTGAGGCCGATTCGAAAAGCGCCTTCTAAATCCTGACATAAGTTTTCTGAAAAACTTCAAATATTTATTCAAAAATTACAACAAATATGTATGTTGCTATATACTGTACATAGCAACAACAAAGGTGAAAGGTATAGTTACAAATAGGGGTTCCCGCCCAAAATGGCTTAAGGCGTTATATTTTTGATAGCTGATAGTGTATTTGTGATGGAGATAGCCAAGTGGCTAGTCCCATACTCATGGAGGAACTAGTACCGCACCATACCGTGCGTTAAAGTGTTTATTTGTTTGTCTTATTTATTAACTGCTACTATTTACTTACTTACCCTGCGGTACACAACACTCCTATCCGGTGATAATGTAGTTAACATAGTTCATTGATATTATAGATGAGGTAGAGCCACATTTCTTCCTAGTGATGAACACTTGTCTGTATTTAGTTTGTTGAAATAGAATTTCACGCACATAGTTTTACCAGTGCATACTGCAGGCCCTGTTGATGGGATTTGGAAGAGATTTGGAAGCTTCCGGCTCCAAACATTTTAACGTGGAAAATCCATGATATTCCCATTCAAATCAAATGGGAGAACCTGTCAAACCAGCGCTCTGTTGTCAAGAGCCTGGTGACGGAGTGGTGGGTGGGCGGACCTTAGCGAACGGTTAATATTCCCGGTCCCAGAACCAGTGTTGCCAGATGCTGCGAGAGAAACAAGCAACCGGTAGCTTGTAGATATGCTATTTTCAAATAAAATCTTGCGGGGGAAATTATAATAAGCAGATCTGGCAACCCTGCCCATAACGTGCATCGTTAAAGTAGCAGATATCAAGGACATGCATCCAGAAGTGATTTCAGAGGCTTTTGGGCTTTTTTAGACTGCTGTTTGCTGTGCATTCATTCTCCCTACCACCTTGTTCTACTCCCTTCCTGTCATCGGCTAGTAGTCGGCGTGTGTTTGATTCCTCCCTTTGATGCTATACTACCTCCTCCCGGTTAAAGAGCTGAAAGCAGATAGAAGGGCGTGGCGTATAGATTGTCTTGCCCGTGACTATGTGGGACGAGTGATGGTGTTAGACTGTGTGTGTGGGTGCATGCATGCAAACTCTCTTGCTCTCTTGACCCTCTTAAGACAGTGCCTGAGAGATCTGTTTACACAAGAGAGTGTTTTTCTTTTTCTTTTTTTTGCATACTCCAGACATGATCTCACACACTATTTTTACTTGTGTGTGTGTGTGTGTGTGTGTGTGTGTTTTCTACAGTATGAGTCATCAGGGCTGGGGCTCATCAGCAGCAGATTGAGGACCACTTTGAACCGCATCCAAGAGAGCCTCATTGACGTGGTAAGAGTCTATATCTCTCTCTCTCTCTCTCTCTCAACCTCTTCCTTTCCTTCATAAAAACTTTTGCTCAATACTTTCTTTCTGATTGCCTCTCTTTTCCCTCTTTCTCTGAGACAATTCTCTTCTCCCCTTTCTCCCCCTATCCTCTCTGATGATCCACGTATATCTTTACCTCTGAATACCTCCATCTCTCTTTGTTGTTTTTGCTTTTCTGTCTGAGTTTTCTCTGTTCATTTTGCGCCCCCGTGTCTGGTCATATGGTTGAGATTGCACTCGGCCTGTGTGGCCCCAAAATGCATTATGGGTCATCATTATCGCTTTGCCTCCCCTGTCTTACTCATACAAAGCACGCACACACACACACACACACACACACACACACACACACACACACACACACACACACACACACACACACATACACATACACATACACATACACACACACACACACACGAAGATACACTAATACAGTCATCATACCACATTAGACATAAGGTGTGTAATTATTATGGGGCCACTTCAACTAATGGAGGTTTGTGTGTGTGTGTTTGTGCATCTGTGTGTCTGTCGTCTGTCCCCACATTAAGTGCCCCCATTAAGAGTTCCAATGACACATCCTAGGGCTATACCCCTCCGACACACGCACACACAGGCAACAACATAACACCCACTAACATCTTTTCTGAGTGCGACCCTTTACTTATCTTTTCTTTCCTACATTTTAACAGTTGAGTAGGACAACGTACCAGGCGGTCAGATTTACAGTGAAACAAACACATTTCTTAGACTCAAAATTCACATCCCATCTTCCCATCTCTTGCTCGTCAAATTGTCAGCTCTCCTCGTCTTTCCTTTCTATGTACATATTATAGAATATAGATTTTTTTCGAGCACATTTAATGCAAGGTACTGTACTGTACTTCATGGGCTACAACAAAAAAAGCTACTAAAAGTTTTTTTGGAAATAGAAATAGAAATCTAAGCATTGGATATAAAATATGTAAAATAATACATCAAAGACAATGTGCATGAATGGAAAGCGCATTTACAAAGGATATAGATATGAAATAAAACCAACCAAAATGGCAATAGAAGACAGAACAATGGGAACTAATACACAAAAGCAGAACAAAAGAATCTATTATGTCTCGCAATCCTCTTGGTCTTTGTCCAACATGCAATGCAGAGGGTTTCACTTGGCCTTCCGCCTAGGAAATCTCTGTAGTAGTTTATTTTGCTCACTTGTGAGTGGAAAACGTATTGTCAATGTACTGACCTACTGTACACAGTCCTATTGTATTGATGCCACTCCACTCTAGGCCGTAGCCAGCTATGAGATCACCAAGGTCCAGACCTTGGTGATTCTTTTATATTCAAAAACAAGACACGGTCTAATCACTGTGGCTTCCATGAGGTAGTTCAGTTATCTAAATGATGATGCATGACTCCATATTTGAGCCCGATCTGACCACTGTTGACTTACATTATAAGATGAAAGTAAAATTATTCCAAAAATTATGAAACACATGTGAGAAATAATGTGAGCTGTATACAGTAACTGTATGAATAATCAGGGGTTGAAAACCTCTCCTTTGATCGTCTGCCTGCCAGCCTGTGTGTGTGTTTGCATTGTGCGTGTAGCGGTGAAGTACTCCTTCACTGACTGACATGAAAACGGACGGCTACCAAGCATCGGGTCGGCAGCCTTTTGTGTGCGTTAAAGTTAAAGTAACAGAACACCGGATCATTGTGTGTGTGTGTGTGCTAGGTCTGACCTCTAGTAGTCGAATAGTCGACTAATTAGTCGAGGGGTGTCTGAGTCGACTGCCAATCTCTTAGTCGAATCATAAAAAAAATATTTTTAAAAAAAAACTTTTTTTTTGGGGTGTTGCATTAGTCGACTGCCAGTCGACTATTGGCAATTAGTCGCCAATCAGATTCGACTATACAAATCCTTAGTCGGGGACAGGCCTAGTGTGTGCACATCAGTGACGAGACACCGGAGTGATGTTTTTTAAGCACTTTCAACATATCCAAAACCTTTGATGCGATGCGTTGTGAGACTCCCAAAACACACCAGAAGCCAGACATGGTGGAAGGTTGGGCTTGCGGCTAGCAACCCCTTACCCCAACCCGTAAAACCTACATATGCCACAGAAACCGCTATGTGGCCCTATGCTCCACCTATAGGAGCCTACAGGAATAAGTAAATTAAGTCAAGTTGTGAGCTTGTAAATGGGCTATTAGCTATTCGTCGTACTACAATCTACATACTGTATAGGCCAGAGTTGGGCTGTCTGTATTCATCAAATGTTAACTGAATATATTGTAAATGCATTGTGTCATCAATCATGCCCGTAGTGGCAGTATTTATATGTGACATAATGGATTCATTAGAATGTAGAGTTGAATATTTTTTGATTATGCTACATACGTATGTAAATTACATCATTATTGTCACCATAATGCCCTGGTTTTGAATTTTGTGTTGTTGCAATGCTCATGGTTGAAACTTACAGTACAGTGTGTGAATGTACATTACAATACATGCATGAGGTTTCATTGTATTTAGTTTGAGCTTGTTATCTGTGTGGACTGTTGTGGTATTGTATTGGTGACACAGTAACCAATATGTATTGGGCACACAGAGGTCAAAGTTTACACACAGGTTAGTATGGAACTTATACCGTACTGTAGTTCCTGTGGGCCGCCAGAATACTTAAATGACCTGTCAAATAGTGTGTACCAGTCCAACCCCAACATTGCATTTCATTCAAATAGGTGATAGGCTGGGTGTGGCTGTCATGACTCATCTACTGCTTGTCGTTGTTGTTGTAATTGTGGTATTATTTTTGCATGTTTTTGGTGTTCTTCGAGTGGCTTTCCATGGACCTCACTAACTTCCAAAACCAGGCCATGGCCTTGACTCCACTCGGAATCTGAATGAAACTCTGAGAAAGATGGCGATAAAGCAGATTCCCTATAGTGTGATCACTGTAGAAGTGTGATTGAATAACTCCCCAAACTCATATTTAACTCGCTATTCTTTAACTTGAAAGGGGAATAGTGCAGTACACCAAATATTTGAATTTGAAGACATTTGCATCTTACTTTTATGACCGGAGACAGCTCAGTCAGTATTTATTAATGCCATTTCTATCTCGCAAAACTACAGTATATGCCAGAAAGCCGGGGTTCTCATTAAATTCATCCAAACATAAAGTGTCTGGCCGTGCCCTGAAATCCATCCTTTGTGATTCTTCCTTCATGAAGCTGTCTAACTAGATTTCCTGACTACAGAGTGAGAAACTTTCCCCCCTGGTTCATTGGCTGCAGTGGTGAATGTTCATTAATTCAGCACAAACCTGCCCAATGAGAGAGGAATAGCATATTTCTAAAGACACTTTCACACGTACTTTCCTGACACTGTGTGTTCTCATTTTGTCATTTTGTGTACAAAGCTGCCATATGTTTTTGCTGTATTTGAGTTCTTGAATATACTACACTTTTAGAACCGTACGATTACGCTTTGAGCTCTTAACAAGTTGACCAAAACATGACCCAGTCGTGCTAAACATCAAACCGTAGTGGTACATTTTGTGTCACTCCATTGAGGTATTTTAGGGGAGGCAAATTAACTGGAGTGAATTTAATTTGAAAGAGCGCAGTAGTCATTCCAAACAAACATTCCACTGGGGACGAAGCTGGCATTTTTTCCACAGCAGGGACGAGAGGTATTTGCTAGAAATTGGGCCTGTTGAAAACATGTGCGATAAAGTGCAAACAATTATGATGTTTGACAACACCGCATGTCAAGAGATTTGACTGCAGGAGGCAAAACAAATGGAAACGTGTAAATAATGTCAAGTTAGATGAAGCAGCTGGCATAGCAATTCAGCTTCTGAAAATGTAGAATGTAATAAGGAATTTATAAATAGACTGATAGGCGGGGGAAGAGTTAAATGCATGGTGTGTGCGTGTGCATGTGCGGTTGCGTGTGTGTGTGTGTGTGTGTGTGTGTGTGCGCATGTGTGCGAAAGAGAGTAGAGGTGGTGTTCTCTCTGAGGTCTTTCACCTCTTTCATGTATGCACACATTATAAAGAGACCAATTTTACGGCGCAGTTTGTGTTGAGAGCATGAAAAATAGTGTATACCTTTCATATGGAGAGGGGGAGTGTGTGAGTGCGTGTGTGCGCATACTTTTGTGGGGGGGGGGGAGAGCTAGAGACACTGGCTTGTACTACCCAGTCCCTTTCTCTATTGATGTATTAACTCTGTGAATGTAAAAATGGACCCATACAGGTGAGGCTGAAGGCCAAGTTATCTAGAACAGGGTTTGTATGGGGGGCGGCCATAGCTGAGTGGTTAGTGAGCCCGCCTAGGGAGCCAGAGGCCCTGGTTGCCCCAGGTACGATTCCAGGCCACGCCAGCATATGTGTCGATGAAATGAAATTTGTCCCTGAGCAAGACTCTTAACCCCTAATTGCTCACAGGCCCTCATTGGAAACAAGCCCGCAAGGACTTTCATGAACGTCCTGTTAAAAGGAATTATCCTTATGTATCTGTGTACAGTACGTACTGTATATCCCCTCAGAAGTAGGCCAATCACAGCTCACGCCGATAGCGTGCATGAAACAGAAGCACCTCTGGCCATAAACAACCTTTACAGCAAAGAAATGCCTGGTGAAGGCTTATCATGGCGCATTTTGTACATTTTATGTTAACCAATAAAACCCTTTATACTTTGTTGACTGGTGTCCCCAGAGGTATATATACTCTGTTTTCTACAACAAGCTCACAACGCGTCGCAACATGATTCATTGTGAGCTTGTAAATCGGCTATTTTTGCTGAATGTTTGTTTGCCTATATTCGCAGAATGTTCACCTATTACGACATGCCCATGTCGTAATGTGGTTATGTAAGTGTTTATGTGTGGTTGCGTATGTGTTACGATGTGGTTACGTAAGTGTTTATGTGTGGTCGCGTATGTGTTATGGTGTGGTTACGTAAGTGTTTATAAACTGGAAATTGTTATTTGGCCAAAGGAGACTCGCCACACTAGTCCACATGCCCACAACCAGTCAGTTGTAAGGAAGAGCTGTGCAAAAACGGCTACAAAAGAACACACAGCTCAACTGAATATCGTTATTTTTCACAATACTATAGAAATTATGCAGCCCCTCCAGTCAATACATATCCAGGGCTTAGTTTTCTGGAACAACGCGTCAGACATTTTGATCTATTTATCGGTCTCTTATACATTATCATTCCCCTACCCCGCAGGGACGACCTTCATGCCTTCACAGAGTGAGGGCCCTAAGGTTCCAATGGCAATCACAACACAATCCATGTAGGTTTTACAGCAAAATACATAAATATTTATCGGTTATGACAGCATGTATCGTGTCATGCCCAGCAAGGTTATTATAGTTAGTATACCGTGTTATTAGTGATTGACTAAACTAAAAATTAAAGCTAAGTGTGAGGAACAAAAACGTTGCCGTATTTGCAGGAATTCCTGCGTTATAAGTATTATATTTGCGGGAATCAATGAAAATATGTGCAATTCTCGCAATCCCGTGCCGAAATTCAGGTCCTGCAAACTGATGCAGGAATTGACTTGTTGGCTGTCTGAAAACAGCTTGTTTTAGAATAGGTTTAAGGGGGGAAATCCTGCTCGGCTAAAATGCTGTATGCATACTGTCTGTATTGATGTTTATATTATACAGAGTGGCTTCTTTCACAAACGGCACAACCAATTACCTAACTTACTATTGATATCTAAAAATTCGCTGGGGAGGCCTCATTTGCGCACTCTCCCTCTCTCTTTCACGTGCACAAACTTTCTCTGTTAACGTCTTTCATGGTGAATGTGTATGCACTCGAGCTCAATGTATGCATAAACCGACGGCGGTCCTCGGGTCCTAATATTGTCATGTTTATTATCATTCATCTCCACTTTCCACTGCCATATTAGATGCAGAGAGGTGCATTTGACGTACTGTAGAAGCCTATGCATTCTTACATGGATGAATGCACACCAAAACGCACGCAAACACACACACACGCGCGCGCACCCAATCATGGATCACACCTATATTATACACAAACACACGAGAGATTACAACGGGGGTAGACCTCATTTGTAAACACATTATAAAGTTAATTGCAAGCTGCATTTCAGTCTGCCTGCACAGATCTCTGCTGCGCATGTTGTTCCCTGGTTGCTATCTAGACTTTGCGTGATTTAAAACCAATATGAGGATAATGACTCTACATCCCACATGACCGACAGCAGGCTTCCATCTCCATCCCGACGTGTCGCACAGACTTCCACCGGGGGGAACGAAAAGTATCACAAAACATCACGACTGACTTCCTGTTGAAATTCTTTCCATTACCTGCGGCGTCTAAATTACTTATGTGCAATCCCTGTGGGTTTGCTGGGTTTGCAATTTGCACCTTCCTCATTTTAAATTGTGTAGTAAGTTGCATGGAAAGGATTCAGAGCAGAGTCAAAACCCGTGTTCACTAAAAAGCTGTTATTTCCAATTCTACCCACAGTGCCCACTATGTGTGACATCTGGCACTCTCTAGCGATTTTAATTGCCCCGTTTCAATTTGCACACGTTCTTTTCCCTAGCAGCTGAACCCATAAAGTGCTTAAAGTGATGTGCAATTGCGTACACCAGTCACAAATCCAATCGGATGTATTTAGATCCAAATGTGCAGCGAGGGGGAATTTTTATCAGGTCGTGCTGGAAGCTCTACTCGGCAGGGATCAGTAGCTCTTCCTATTATGTAAAACTATTGTCTTTTCTTGGGTCCAAAGGGTCCTTTTTACAGAAATGTAAAACTTCTTGAGGTCACTTGCTGATGGCGCCATGCCTAGACAGTGTCATGGCACCGATCTGTGACCATGTTATCACTGCCAGACGGCTCATCTATGACAGTAGCTGAGGGCAATTGCTGAGGGCAGGGTTACACGCATGGCACACAGCGTGGCATCTCCAATGAAGCCTGTCTCTACTCTCTACAGTATTCACCTTTAATGCCTCCCACCATCTACAGTGCCCTGTGTGTCCCTCCTCCATGTTCTTTTCCCCGCCTTCCATTTTTCTGTCTTCATCTCTTTTTTCCTTTTTAATGCTTTTGGGGGCGTTTTGCTTTTATTCGATAGGACAGTAGTAGAGAGACGGGGGAAACGGGGAGAAAGTCTGGGAGTAACATGCATGCAGCAAATCCGCCGCCAGGCTTGGGAATTGAACCCGGAACACGCTGTCAGGAATCAAAGCCTACTATGTGGTACAAGCATTAACCACTTTGTCCATTGGTATATCTTCATCTCTCTCCACACTCCCCCCAGTCTCCTCTTGGTCAGCCACGGGCCAGTGGTTATAGCAGTGTGTACTGTCATTTCAAAGGCATAATGCCATATCCAAGTACTATATAACATTTACATTTATGTTGTTAGTGACAGTGACAAAGCAATATGTTTGGGTTACATTAAATGTAACCAAATATGTGTAGGTTATGGTATAGGTATGCCATTGTTGCACTAATAAGTATTAGACTTATGTCCATGGAGCAATGCTGGTAATTTATGTGCATTTTGTGCGCCGCGTGTGTGCGTAAGATTGCTATTCAGTTGTAGTGTCAAGTTGGGCTGAGGGGATCTTTGTGAGTCTGATGTGACAGGACTGAAAAGCCATGTGATTTCCCTGTTGGCACAAGCAATCTGTCAGTGACACACACACACACACGCATGCGCGCACGCATGCACGCAATCACACATACTGTAGACACGCTCTACACACATTCCATCACTCTCTCTCTCTCTCTCTCTCTCTCTCTCTCTCCCTCCTTTTGTCAGCTAGCAGCTGGATGATTATCTCTAAGCATGTGGTTGGGTTGCGGTTGGCCACACAGTGGATTTGCACAGGCAGCATGCCACAGACTGGCACCGTGCCTCTCTCGAGGGCCAATGGCTACATTACACATGCACACAAACACACAGACGCATGGATGTTCACACAGGCAAATATACAAAGACACAGCCACACACACACTCACACACACACTCACGCGCGCGCACACACACACACACACACACACACACACACACACACACACACACACACACACACACACACACACACACACACACACACACACACACACACACACACACACACACAGGCAGCGAGACACACATACACACTCCCACACACATTATTTGTTTATTATTTGTATGTGTTCCAGGAAAATATCAATGCCAGCACAGAGGCAGTGTTGATAGGGAATGTGGATCAAGAATTTTACAGACTGGACTTATGTACTGTATATTACCTTGATATTATTACTGTTAAAGGGGTATATTGCTCTGTTCCAGGCAATGCAAAAACAAATCCTCCTGCCTTGTGCCTTATCTAATTCTTGAGGGGTTTCCCACCCCTCAAGTATGAGGCACGCGCAAAATGGCCGGTGTGTAAATATGGTCAAGTATCTAATCCCTTATGGTCTCTGGAAGGCACTTGAGCTGCTCTGGATAAGAACGTCAGCTAAACACACACACACACACGTTTTCGGTTAATTGATTGGTCCCATGGTAGATCACTGGACACAGTAGTTCAACCTTGTGTACCCAGTGCCTGCCAATGACTCCTCCTCACGTCTCACCAGAGCGATAGACACGACTGACAATAAGCGTATTTCAAATCAAATCTTCCTCTCTCTCTCTCTCTGTCTCTGCATGATCCGGGTCTAAATTTAGCTCAACATTCAGACAAAGTCCTGTCTTTTTATACCTCCTGAAGCTCTCTCGATTATGTCACTTTGAATCAGGCCTGCACGTTGAAAGTCAGGAGATCGAGTCTGTCCAAAAAAAGGTACGCAGATGACCATCGCAGGAAGAGAATTTGCCTGCTGCGGGTTAGACGGGGCGGAGCTGTGTGACACTAAGCGAATGATACTCCTAATTCCAGTCGACACTTGACTAATGAGAAGTGAGTTTCTGGTATTAGAGTGAATGATAGAGCGGGCGATGGGATCCACTTGACAGTAATTGCCAGGCAACCAGGCCATCCCACTCAGCTCTAAATCTCTGTGGGATGGAATTGGAGAGGAGTAAGCAGTCACTCATGACAGATTGAAACACAATCAATTCAATGGAGAGATCAATGCTCTTCCTTCTGACTGAAAGAGCCGCTATATCAAAAGGCTCGCCGCGTGGGACGCGGCATTATGAAGCCATCAAGGTTTTAGTGAACTTTCCGAATGAGTATTCGTTTTTGCTTCAGTTGGAACATTTGGAGACCAGCTTTGCACATTCAAGGATTTGAAAGGCCCTCGGGGGAGCTTTTGAAGCCCTCTTAATGTTTGCAGAAAATGCAACCGTTAATTGTGCTTTGTTAGGCTCCAGTGTATCACGCTATCTCACCTCGGCTCCTTCTCGTCATGCCAAGTAGGTTTGAACTCGGATCAGATCATCACAATCTCAACGCTCACTATACTCATGATCACCATGTCCAAATATCCACTCATATTGTGATACATGGTTTTGGTACCAGAATTGTCTTGTACATTTTGAGCAGATTTTCTTCTCCTCAAAGCCTGTATTTAAAGTGATTTTGTGAAGTAGACTGAGATGAAAAGGCAAGCTGTTCCATAGCTACTGTATATTGAAATGATGGAGCTGGGCCATGATCACACACTTTTGGTCTGCGTTTATATTATGATACCATGTGATCCAAAGGGCTTTGCGCTGAAACAAGTCAAATGTGGGCTTCCCCTCCATACTTGTGTTATTCAGAGCAAAACTGTTGAGTTTTGCTGACGTTTTTTAGTCCCCCTCCCTAGTGATTGTTTGGTCGTCGGCCAAATGGTGATAATGTGTACCGTGGCTGAAGTTGAGATAGGTTCAACTTGGAGGGTCCCCAAAAAAAGTGCCGCCTCATGAACGCGAGGCACTTAGTTCGTGAGGCCAACAAAACCACTTTGGAAAATGATAAAAAACGACTGAAGAAAGATGCAAGCACACATTTAACCCATTAAGACCTGGAACGCATCGGTGTCATTTTTAGATTTGAGCTTAAAAGCATTATTTTACACTTTGGCTAAAAATTTGGCTAAAAATAGCAGATCTACAAGCTTGTAGCGCGGCACCGAGTGCTTCTGGGGGGTCCCTGGAACAAAGTATTTTGAGATGGGGGTCCGCAGCCAAATACATATCATTTTGGGGGTCCTTGACATGAAAATACATATAATATATCGTCGGTGTCCAGGACGAACCAGCTAACTCCATTTTCATCTCTTTTTTTGTTTTCATAAATCAACGCTATTGAACACCCTTTACGTCTGTGTAAAAAATCAAAACATTTGAACCAATGAGAAGTATTAAAAAGCGCCTCTGACAAAAACTCCCAACTCCACTGGATCCTCAAACTGTCCGTCAAAAACAAACAACTCCCCCCCTCTCCTCTCCAATGCTGCCTTTTAACAGCATGAGTAGAGCGCGCTGTGCAGTGAGCGAGGAGGAGGATCACGTAAACAAGCTCCCCGTAGTCTGTTAAAACTATGCAGTGTACCTGTTTATCAAACTTAGCACTGACGCTAATGTTATGAAAACAAGTCATTATATTTCTAAAATCTATGAAGTGTTTAATGAGGAGAGCAATATGACAAGAAGAAAGGCGTTCATAGCATTTCTGTCGCGCTAGTTCTACTACCTCTTTGCAGAAGTTATTGTAATATTTAAAGTCCTGTTTATTATTGTAGGCCTATATAATAAGTGTCATGAAGCATCAGGGCAATAATTCACACGTTGTTTTGATGCATTGTGAGCTTGGAGATCCATTGTTAGCTTTTGGGAATTTGTACACTTTTGAAACCTCTCCCTCAGCAGCGAGTGGAGCTATTGTTGTTCGGACTCCTTACTCCATTTCAGCTTGATTTCTGCTCGTCTGAAACTACTAACTCCACTTGCGATGGATTTGGGTAAAGTGTTGATAATATAATGACACATGCAAGTATATGACAATATATAAAGTCACTATACCAACTTTGATGAGGCAGTATTGCTTTGTTTTAAAAATATAAGGTTTTCTTCATTTCCTGAAAAACTTGTATTTTGTTTTTTCGTTTCCTGAACAATGAGCGTTTTGGAGTTAGCAGGTTTGCGCTAGACAGCAGAGATATATATATAAGATATAGAAACATACGTTTTTCAGAAAACTGTTGGGATTTAGAAGACATTTCTAGAATAGGCTTCAGGTCTCAGTGAGTTAAACTACCATCCTATGTGATTATGGCCTTTCTCTCCACCGTATGAAGATGATCAGATAAGACGATATTTTATCGGGAATGAGTTTTCACATATCGCCACATATTCATACCATAATATTCACACTGCGTGTGGAAACAAGCAACCAGCTGCTCTTGTTCTTCCCAGTCTACACATTGGTAGATCCAGTGAATAAGTAAGTGAAGGGCAACCTCCATCTCGCCCCAGGTGCAGACAGCTGCAGGGACAAGCATCTTGCCAGCCCCCATTGACAGATGGGGGGGCCGCCTCACATGCCCGGCCCAAAAGAAATGCCTCAGGCAGTTGCCTCAAAGTTGGTTCCGCTCGTGGAAACAAATCACCTGGCGGACAAGCAGAGCGAACCCAATAATAACAATACAGCCTTTTCAGCAGGGGTGGGCCTGACTCAGCGTTTTAAGAAGAGGGAGAATCCCTGGCGGTGAAGTCGTTGCCCCGTGCCTGGGTTGCAGACCGAGCCCGCTGATGTATAAATACTCCAGATGAGCCAGCACTGTCGGGGGCGCCCCCGCAGCTAAAGTCATCAGTAACCACAGGCGGTTTACTTCATTTTAAACTTTGTTTATTGGGTCTTTTTTTTGCACATTAATAATGTAACAGTTTTGTATTTATTTTGTCGAATGTGCCATACAGGGAAATGGGAAAACATACATGCCTTCACATTGAAGGAACCACAACAAGAAAATAATCAAAATAAAAAGCAACAAAGCACCGGGGGAGACATTAAAACAAAATCCAGCACAAAACAAGTAAAGGAAAAAACACAAAGAAAATGAAGACGCACGCACACACACACACACACACACACACACACACATTTTGGCACCACAGGCGGGGTTTACTTACTGCACACAGGCCTGAGCCGTACGTTATACCTGTTATATACTTTAAGTTAGCACACCTAAAATAGCAGATCTGCAAGCTCGCAACTCCTCACATCGCTACGCGTTGGGAGCTTGCAGATCTGCTATTTCCGGTAAATCAGGCTTTAGATCCATGCAGGCAGCTGTGTGTGCACGTTGCATCTTAAATAAAGACATCATAAATTGAGCATTAAAAGGAAAGCCAACATAGTTGACACAGAGATGAGGCTTGGTTTGACAGCCAGCAGCGTTGTTCACACTGTGATGTGGAGGTGAGCTCTCAGGGAAGGGACGCTCCTCCATTGCAAGTCTGTCGAATCGTTCAGAGCTTTACTGCAATCCTTTTCCCTACAGGTTTATCTACCCAACACACACACACACACACGCACGCACACGCACACGCACACACACCATGAACATCTCTTACCCCAATCTCTCCTCATTAAGAAAAAAATTCCGAAGGTTAAAAGGATCTCCTGTTTCTTTCTCCTTTGATCTGTGTGGGAAAAAGACACAGTAAGTGCCGTGGCTGTGAGGCTGGGTGGATATAGATATTCATCATGGGTGTATCCCTGTGTCTCAGCCTCATTCAAAGCCCTCGCTGCTATCTGCTTCTCATTCCCTCTCAGGACATGTTTTTTAGCTTTTGTTTTCACTGGGGATTCTCGAGCTTATTTTCTAATCATTACGCGGGGCTAGATAAGCTCGCTTAGCTTTGAAGCTCGATGTCTGCACACTTAGCAATGCTCTTGGTCCACGTGGGAGACCGTTTTTTGAATAGAACCCGTGATTTATTCCCCCGTTTTTTTGCCTGTCCTCAAAAATATTACAGACTTTTAAATTAGCGGTTCTTTTCTTGGACAAGCCGTTCTTGCTGAACTACTAGATGTTAGCGAAAGCTGACAGAGATTCCCATGAGACTTCCTTCCATAGGTCTTGGGCTGCAGATTCTACTATATTCCAAAATGCCTATTCATATTATGGTTCGGTTTCAGTGAGTGTTGGAGACTGTGTCGCCGCTGCCATAATTGGTTCATTTCAGCACTGTACCCTGAAGAATACTTGACTTAAAAATGTAATGTTCCCTCCTTTGTCCCTATTTTTTTTCCCCTGACCAGAGAAATATATATTTTATATATTTTTAACAGCTAAAAAGAATACATCCTGGTATTGTATATCCAGGTTTTAGTGCTGTGCAGTCTGTTGACTGGTTGGACGCTAGTGCACTAGCAGCAAAGGATAGGTTTTCTCATATTTCATGCCACGCTTTTTGCCCGTCAAGGGTCCCTACGCTGTGGAAAATCATGGAGACTCACCCACTGTGACTGAAGGGCTTTTTGCTCACATTTAATTAATGGACGAGTAATAGCTAGCACTCAGCTGTAGCTACATGCTGTAAATGCAGATAGAGAGAAAGGGGTGTCTATGCTAAAAGCTTTGTGTAAGTCATTGAGTGATTGATTACATTAGGTACAGTAAAGCATTTAGGCTAAAAGGATAACAGAAAAAAGTCCTGGGGACTTGTTTCCATTGTGGTCCTATGTGTTCAATTCATCAACAGAGCATATCATATTTCAATGGGAATTCATATCTAACTCCACTTTCCTGATAGATGCCTTTTTCAGGACAGTTTTGAAAGAGACCAGTGATTCACATCCTTTAATGGATGTGATGTCAGAGCATTCCACATTATGGTGGCAGAGTAGTAGAATGAGAATTATCCCATGTCTGTGCTAAATGTGTGGGGTACCAGATTGTGGGTGCTCCCTCTGGTGTTGCATTTGGTGTCGGTATGAGGGCACTGTCCCTTTTGAGTATCTTTGAATTATATCCCATATAGTATTTATATCCCATTGATATTCGCTGAGGAAATCCTGCCCCAAAAATCTTGTTCTTTGATTGACTTTCTTTAATCTTTTTTTCACCTGTCAGTTTGTTCAAGAATAAAGCCCACATACTGTAGGTAACCTCTTCTTTACTTGAGATCTTGGGACCTGTGTGCCTGATGTGCTCCAAGTTTGCACATGAGTTCAGAAGGTGTCTTTAACCCGTTGCATACTGTAGCATAACTGTAGCCTTTTAACCCATTAAGACCTGAACGCATCTGTGTCACTTTTTGATTTGAGCTAAAAAAAAGCATTATTTTACACTTTGGCTCGGTGCCGCGCTATGAGCTTGTATATCTGCTATTTTTGAAAAATCGTGAAAATGTGTGCAAATCTTTGAATATATATATATTTTTAAGCGAAAATTTTTAACTCAAATCTTTGCTTCTGGGGGGTCCCTGGAACAAAATAGTTTGAGATGGGGGTCCGCGGCCAAATACATGTCATTTTGGGGGTCCTTGACATGAAAAAGTTTGAGCACCACTGATATAGAAACATACGTATCTCAGAAAACTGTTGGGATTTAGAAGACATTTGTAGAATCGGCTTCAGGTCTTAATGGGTTAATAACAACCTTCGCTCACAACCATTTCTTTCCGCATAAGCATAACCCGCAGAGGAAGGTCACAGAGGAAGGTCACTCATTAATTCAAAAGATACTTCCATCTGTGAGCGCCGGCGCTTGACAGATAATTATGGCACAGTGGAGCTCACTCATTTTCTTGCAATCCCTGGCTTTTTGCTCCCCTTTCGTTATTCCCGTTCGGATTAGTGTGTGTTCAGAGTCAGACAGCCCGCTAGACAGCCATTGAATAGTCATCAATCAATCAATCATGTCCAGGCCACCGGGGTAAGTCAATGCACTTGAAATGACTCCTCTTCCTCACAGCCTGCATGCAGTGTTGCCAGATTCTGTGAGAGAAACAAGCAACCTGGTCTAGGAAAACCAGCCCAAAAGAAGCGACTATGGGCTGCATGAGCACTTTAACATATACATCAGCTATTTGAAAATGGCAGATCTACAAGTTCACAACGCGTCGCGATGCGACGCGTTGTGAGCTTGTAGATCGGCTATTTTCAAATACAATATTGCGGGGACATTATAATAAGCAGATCTGGCAACCCTGCTCGCATGAGCGTCATGAGTATCCTCCTTCAGCCACATCCATGTCTGTTATCCTCCGAGCACGTGTGTGGTTTTACAATGTGTGGGGTTCCCAGGGGACTCGAGGAGTATTGAAGTGATGAGGTCAGCAAGGCTCGGCTTCAGTCTCCCTTTTGTTGTATGTTTGTGTTCTACCCGTGGTAGACCAGAATAGAGGTCAACGTTGTCCATACAGTAGGCTATGTTCCATCCACGAGAAGTCCTGGGCCGTGAGCAGCATCAAGGATGTAATACCCGTCCAGGGCGAGGCAATTTTATTGGTGTAGCACAACAGGAACATGGCAATTCAAAGTGATTTACACTGAAAGAAAGAACTCCTCCGTCTTCAATTGCAATAAAAAACGATTGAATGCAGATAACGTGATTCACACAAAACATTAAGTTCATTCAGTCAGTGTAAAAGAAACATATTATATCGTTGCTGTCCGGCAGGAACCAGCTAACTCCATTCTGACGCTTTTGCTTTTTTTTCCTCCATAAATCAGTGCTATTGAACACCCTTTACGTCTGTGTGTTGGTATAAAAAAAAGATTGAACCAATGAAAAGTATTAAAAAGCGCTTCTGACAAAACCAGCTAACTCCATTGGATCCTCAAACTTTCTGCGAAACCAGCTAACCAGCTAACACCAAAGGGGAGAGCTGGTTTTGCTGACTCCAGGCTCCACCCCCTTTTGACCTCGAACCTCATTGTGAGCTTGGAGGTCCATTCAGCTGTTCTCATCAATGATGAACAAAACCTCCTAACTCAATTTGTTGCTTTTTTAAACCAAGTAGTATTTGAATCAATGATTTGACAGCCACTGTAAAGATCTGAGAACTGGAGTGATGTGATCCACTTGGTCTTAGTGAGGACCCGAGCAGCAGCATTATGAATCAACTACAGCTCTCTGAACTGTAAAATCACCGTTACAGTAGTTAAGTCTACTTAAGATGCTTTTCCAAACCCTGCTAAGACATAAGTCCTTTAATCCTTGATATATTCTTAAGGTGATGGTAGTGGGCTGACTTTGTGATTGTGTTAATCTGGCTGTTGAAATTCAGGTCTGAGTGCATGACTACACCAAGGTTTCTGGCCTGCGTTGGGGTTTTAAACATCATCGATTGGCGCTGAGTGCTGACTTTTAATCATTCTTTCTTGACTCCAAAAACAATGACTTCAGTTCTGGAGCAATTTCTCCAGTCCTGCAGCAAGTGTCCACGTTTCTGCCCCATACAGCAGAACAAATAAATATGTATAAATAATAGTCACATATTGCTAGATAATTGGCACGTGGTGTACTGTACCAGGGACGTGCAGAGGGATTTGGAGAGGCAGGGGCTGTAATTTCAAAAGTGGATGCTGCATTCAAGGTCAGGAGAGTAAGAAAGATTCTCTTAAATGCTGCCTGGCATTTTTTTCACCGTAGTAAATGCTGCATCCATGGTCTGGAGAGGGCACTTTTTACAGACGGGTGAAAGGGCAGGGGCTCATGTCTATTTGTGCACGTGCCTGTACTGTACTGTATCTCTCCCCTACAGTACAGAAAGTACAGTTGGCTGGCCACCGATCCACCTACTGTATTTTCACTTTTGTTGCTCTTGGCATGAACTTCCAAACATCGTGTTCAGAATAGACACTTTACAAACACCTCTTCACTTACAGTACGTACCTCCTCTGTTTGTACCTGATCTTGCTTTTGTCTTGTAACTCTTTATACATACTGTAGCACTATTAGACATGGCAATTGGATACAAGATTTAATTTATTCTTTTTTTGTTAACTGTTTATTTTACTGGCCACTAATTATAAGGTATTTACCAGGAAAGTAAATGATAATAAAACATATTGATACTAGGAAAGTACCAATGATAAATGGATAAGTACTGAATAATGTCCTGGTAATAACATGGAAAGCCACTAGGAAACTACAAAACTAGATGGCAAAAATGCAGTTATTAGAAAAGAGATATTGTACTTAGACATTTTATTATATCTAATCACCTAAAGGTAGGCTATTTATACTCAGTAACACAAAGTAATAAAAAATTATAGTCATAATTGTTTATGTTTTGTAATGGATGAATGAATGAATAGCATCTTCATGTCATGCCTCTTCAAAATGGCATTTGCAGAAGGAGCCCTTAATTCCCCCGACAGAGTTGGAAAAGGATCCAAATGGTCAAACACAAAATGTCACTGTGATGGAAAGAGGTTGGCATTCATCATAATTAGAAATACTAATTTGACTGATTTTGACGTTTTTCAAATCCTCCATGGCTTCTGCTTAAGAACATCCTGCAAAGAGACTAAATCTGTGTTGCCTTTCATATTACTGATCTAGTCTCTGTCTAGATAAGAAAATGAAACCTGAATTAGTCTGGTTCCTTTTGACAGCACAAATGGCAGGGTTCACCTCTTCCAGTATGCTGTTATGACAGCACTAAAGAAATGCATTAACTGTAAATCCTTCTAAAAGGTTATTCATAACACTCATCACCGCTAAGCTTAGAGCAATGTTAGGGGCTGAGATGTCAAAGTAATGTTTTCTGATGCATAAAAAAGGGGTGACTGTTTCCGTAGGAAAACCCTGACCCTATTATCTTCTCCTAAAACACTGGGTTCTGCATTTGAGAATGCTGGCTGTCTTGAATTTGAATGCTCGCCATGTAACCTTCACACAGGTGTGTTGCATGTATCTGTTGAATATGCAACACACAGCAATCAGCATAACAATTTAATTGTCATCCGCATCTCAGCTAAGTATAGCTCGATGGTAATCACAGAAATCACTGCCACAGCAAATTTATGAATACATTTTAATAGGACTTCGTCAGCTGGTTTTGCATCCTGAAAGCAATATATTACTTTATAAGCTGCTGTGAGTAGTGTTATTAGTGTCAATGTTTTGTCATAAACCTTTTGATATTGACATAGTAACTTAGCTTCGTGCAGGTTTGCTGAGAGATACATTTGACATTTCTCACTAATGTTTATAATTAAAGCAGTGCCCAGCTGAGAGGCTGTATTGTAATCACTGGTGTCCTTAATTTCCCCTCAGGGATTAATAAAGTACCTAGCTAGAGTACATACCTTTCTCGCTGTCAAAGCAATAACTCTGACAGATTTAATCCGATTTTGGATCAAACTTGGCAGATGAGATTGAGCTAGTGTCAGGATCTGCGCTAATGTTTTTTCAGTCAACGGTCAATGTCACAATGACAATTTAGCCCTATGCTTAACCACTTAAGCCCTGTACTTCATTGTATGATGAATAGCAAAAACAGCCAATTTACAAGATCACGACGCATCACATCGTAATGTATTGTGAGCTTTTTGATGTACTATTTGCTTTTTTTTAATGACTTTTGGAAATTTGGGGAACGTTTTTGCCTATAATGACATGCACAAAATAGGGACGCCAGGGAAAAGACGGCACTTATATCAAGATGATGAAATCCCAAATCCCTGACGATATCTATAGACAATATACATTCTGCAAATCTCATGTGTTTGTGCGTATCTTGAGAACAACTTCGATCGACTTCAAACTTGGCATGCGTATTGCTGAGGACCTGAGGGAGTGCTCGGGAATGTATCTATATGGGCATAAAAGGGACACAGGCAGACAGACGAGTACAACGGGTATTGCATAACCGGAGGGTCATGCGTTCCCAATGAGCATCGTTCCCAACGGACTTCGTTCCCAATGGGCATCACCCTACTATCAATATAATATTGATATATTGCACAGCCCTAATTGTGTAGAGTTGCAACGTTTGTTGTATTCTATTTGACATAGTCCACATACAATGTCAGCATCCACATGGGAAAATGCATTTGCTCTTGCGGATATAGGCTTCCATATAGAGGGAAATTGACTGCTCAGTAAAATATATTTTACTTAGCAGTCAAAGTCCAAGTTCTCTTTCATCCTCTCACCTTGCTGACCCCTCCGTGTCACCTGAGTCACTTCTAAAAGGGTACTGAATAACCAATGCCGTCAGCACTTATGCCTTATGAAGTGAAGCTCCCCTTGACCGGGTCATCATTGTGCACCCCTTAAGGATACGTCACTCTTTTAAAATGCTAAGCGAGCATGTGTTTGTTCCCTGGGACCATTATTGATTCTTGCATTGCTCGGGCGATGTTAAGCAGGTTACTTTACATAGACCTTGCATTCACCTTACAGGCTGTGCGTGGTCACACAAACAAATGTACTGAGATGAAAATCATGTCAGTGTCTTCTTCTTCAGGCGAGAGATAATGTTTTCGCCCCTTCGTCCGCTGGCACAAATCAATATACATTCAGTCATATTCCATTCCGATTGGCTATGATTTAGCAGGCCCTGAGTAACCAACCCAGCCTGGCGGAGAACCGCGGTCCGAGGAGCACACTTTTCTGTGTTTTCTATTGGTGTAGAGTTCAAGCAGAACAAATGGATTTATTCCAAGTGAATGGATTGAGCGTCCGTACAGTTGAGGCCGTATAAAAATGATTGTGTGATTTACCTCTGCAGGTTTGTTAAATTCCTCCTTAAAAGATCTGTGATTTGGAATTATCTACTGATACTGTACGTTCAGCTGGAGTGAACATTGTGTTCTCAGCCTTCGGCTTCTGCTGTGAAATGACTGGACCATGTCGCCACAAAAGCAATATTTAGAGCCTTTTATTGAATCTCCATTTTATTTTTCTCTCTCTTGGATGTGCAATGATGTTTTCTCGACAAGGCAAGGTGATAAATCACACGTGTCATAATGACATGAACGCAGCCCTTCCCAAGCACTAAACATGAGTGTTTTTGTCAAAACTGGTTTTCTTTCATCTTTTTGTCTTTCATCTCTTTTGTTTTTCATTATTTCCTAACCAACACATTTTCCATGCAGCCTATGTTTCCTGATTATAGGAATGTTAATTAATACAAGCTTTAGGTTTGCTATTTACCAAAACAAGGATCAGCAAGTCGCAAACTGTTTAGCATTTAATGTGATTTTGGGTAGCTCAAGGCAGGTTAAACCAGGGCCATCTGAGCCAGTTGTGGAACTAATAAGAATACAGTATTCTCATAATATGTATAGATAAAGGGATTAGCTTGACATTGATTCTGCTAGGAATAGGATTATGTTCCAACTATTTATAGAAACTTATGTTAAAATTGCAAGAGCTCAACTTAGTTTTGTCACAATTTAAGATGTATTTTTGTGAGCTTGTAGATAGCTATTTTCACAAAATGTTTGCCCCAGAATAGGGACTTTGGGTTCATGTGGTTTTAATTGGGACAAAATTAAGGAAACGCATTACACCTGTTGTGCATGACTTACACTGGCTCTCTGTGTGTTGATGTTTAAGTTCTCCTCATGGTTTTTAAGGCACTGCATGGTTTAGCTCTTCCCTTTCGTTTCAACATACAATATTTTTGTGTTCCCCTGATTAAAAGTCATTTTTTGGGCCTCACTCAGACAGCTAAGTAATGGAAACTGCATCTAAGGTCCAATGGTTCAAGGTCTAATTCTCCAAGCATTCCTAACCAGCTGCAAGATGCAATAAGTCAGCTGGGGAATGACAGTTTACATATAAGTCATGCTATATGGGCCTGCTGTTACTTATTTTTCATTGGCGTGAAGAAAATGATCCTAATGTACAGACACTAACGGAATAGAAAGTATTTCTATTCTGGTCTTAAGTGTGTGCTAGAAAGAATGCAACGGAGAGGAGTAATCGGTCCAATATGGCATTCTCTTCACAAGGCAGCAGGCATGTGGAGTTATTTACCTTTGATCCCGGCAAGATCATTTGCCATTGTGAATTATTTTGATCTTTGTCTTGAAGATGTCACTAATGAATCGTCTGCCAGATTGAATGCTGTATGATTAAGTGAAATCATACGGTCCTCTGATTGCAAGGCATCCAACAACCCAACAGTGTTAAAATGCTTTATCGTCTCTTCACACTGATTATAACTCATGCAGAATTCTCTAATGTTACATTGCAGTTATTTTCAGAGCTCCTTGTATTTAACATGATTTTGTCCCAGCTTGGCTTCATAATGCCAGCATATCCCAGCAACATAGAAATGCATAAATGTGTCTGCGAGAGCCATGCAACCCGCTACCATTTCACCGCTTGTGTCATAACTGGAATACGCCTGATAATCTCCCCCTCCTGTCACATTTCCTTGGGGAGAATACACAAAGAAATGTTTGAATTGAATCTAAATATCTGTGCTCATGTTATTAACCTGCCAGATGCTTGCTCATCAATTGATTTTATTGCCTACATTATTGCCCACAATTTCATTTCAATATGCAGAAGCTCCAAAGGGCAACAACAAATTATGTTAATGATGGTTCATTAAATCATGTTACATTTCTGTAATGATAATGTATGGAACATCTAATTAACATGGAGTAGGATCTCAAGATGGCTGTTGAATTGCATTAATTATGCTTATCATAGCAAATAGCCTATGGGGTTAAATCAGGAACAGGCAAACCCCAGTCAGCTGCATCAGGTCCATCAATATGATGTCAATGCATAGCTTTCACCATGTGGATAAGGCTAAGATTACAAAATCCCCACAGCTCCTTGAGTCTGTGCTACAACCAGACCAAAGTCATTTGAACCAACTTCCATCCCTACACTATCTTTTCCTTTCCTCACATGTCTGTTATTGGCCTGGTCAGGGCAGAATCTCTGCTCTTATGAGCAGAAGCATACAGCATTGGCCCCGCTGTATTTCATTTATTTTTCTTTGTGCATAAAAGGATTGTTTGATTCCGATACTTCCGTGACCGTGGAGAGTGATGTTCCATTTCTCAGTGGATTTGTCATCTATGAAGGTTAAATAACAAATTGAGCTCCCATGCCCCTCGCAAAAATGTGGGCAAAATTTGTGAGAGCCCAAAATCCAAAATGGGTACCATCAGCTATAACGAAAATGAACTTTTCAAAGGTTTGGCCTACAGTGCTGAGTATAACTTGTTTTCTGTGTCGTTTTGGGTTGAGGAATCCATAATTGATGCTGATTTAATGATTTTACCTGTTTTTAAACTTCTGATCCAAGATGGCCGCCAATGATCAGCTCTGATTCGTTCACGTTCACCATTCAGTGGCGCTTCCGGTTCCGGCCGGCAGCGAGTGTGCGCCGCACGGTAAACGGCGTGCATGGTCCGGTGACAGGTCTAACTCTACACTCGTTGTCACGCTGTGTGTGTGTGTGTGTGTGGCAGGCTGTGTGCACCAGATCCCACTGACATGACACAGCGTTCTTCTTTGTAATAAAATAATGTAGAAGTAATAAATAACTACAATAAATTATGTCAAGTTTTTTTTTTTTATTGTGGTGAAAACAAGAAATCAGTACAACATAATGAACATATCAATACAGTGCAACACAAATAAGAACATATTATGGCGGAAACCAAACCTCCGTCATTTAGGCTTCTATTAAACAAGGGGTGGTTGAGTTGAAAACGAAAAATGAACATGATGAAACCGAAACTGGAACATTACAGTATTACCTCTGCTTTGTCACAAGATGGGTCACTTCCTAACATCCCTATACTGAAAAGAATGTAGCCTCTGTGTGATCTCAAAAAGGGGAAAAAATGTGTGACAAAAACTATGCAAAGAAATCAAGCTATAGTAAAGCATCAATAAAATATATAAACAAGAAAGAAATTAAATGTAGAAAATAAAAGAATGAAATTGGTGGCACTGAATATTTGTGTACAGTATATACATAGAATAAGCGTCAATGTAGTTCCATCACTTTTTGTTATGTTTTGCTTTTTTTTGTCCAAAGTCCTCATTTACTCTTTCAAGTTTGCATTGAGGAACACCAGTTGACTGACCGTTTCTCCCTTCAGCCGATTCCTTCGCCCAGAAATCAACAGCCCTGTTTTTCTGAAGATCCTCTCTGATGGAACCAATGTGGGCACAATGCAGAGTTTCGTCTTCATGACCCTGCAAAGCCTGGGATAGAGCGAGCATCGTTTCTTCCACCATGCGAGTGGGTCACCAGACTTCCAGTCCAGTGGAGTCTCCTGCAAAAATTCGCGGACCTCCTCCGCGGGATCCGATGCTGTGTTCAGCTTGTCGATCGAATGCGCATTATGATGCTCATTCATGTCATCCCAGATTGACCAGGTTTCCGTTAAGCTAGCGGCTGAGCTGCTCTGCACATTGGACTGTGTAGAGTGCCCATGTGCTGCTTCTCCCACATCAGCCTGCTGATTTGGGAATGTCACCTTTGCGGCTTCCTGGGCGATGTGGTGAAAAGCGTGTTCAGCTGCCGCTTCCATCCTGTGCGGATGGAAGCGGCCGCCGAAGGCAGCCCTCTTTACCCTGGGGTCCAATGCTGATGCCCCGGAGAGCAAAGTGTTGTATTCCATTTCGGAGAACCTAGCAGCCATCTCTTTCTGCAAGGTGTCCACCATTTTCCTCACGTCTTCACTGAGGTGGTCTGGACTTTCAGGGTTTTGCCTGACCGCAAATCCCGCAATCCTTTTCTGCAGACCTCTTGCCAGTGGAATCAACATTGAGGCTGTATAACTGAGAGAAAAATAAAGAAAAGATTAGGCTCATTATCTCAAAAATAATAATAATAATAATGGACAGTTTTGTTTGACTTTGTGTGGGTGCAAGTGTATTACAGTATCAGCACAATGCATTAATAACATTTAAAAAGACATACCGGTCAGCACTAATCTCAACTCTGACTGCTTCAAAGGGTCTCAGGATGTCACAGGCCGCTTGCAAGTTGGTCCACTCGTGGTTTTCTAGCATTGGGGGTGGTCTGCTGCGACTAGTTGCAGTGGCACTCAGCTTAGCCACGGCAGTGATGACAGGTCCTTTGGTTTCCAGCATCCGGGACAACATGTTGTATGTGGAATTCCACAGAGTTCCCCTTGAATTCCCCTTGAGACGCAGTTCTGCATACCCCATCACTTTCTGTGTTTCCTTCAGTTTTGTTGCTGCATTTGAGCTTCTGTGCATGAACTCAACAATGGCCTTGACCTTGGCCACTGTTGGTTTAATGGCAGCAATGCCACAATTCACAATGACATTCAGAGTGTGAGCAAAGCATGACAAATAGGGCCACTTTGCGAACTCGATGGCCTTTTTAACGTTGGCAGCAGCATTGTCAGAAACACAGGCAGCGATTTTCTGTTCAATGTTCCACTCCTGTGCAACCCGCAAAAGTTCCTTTCCCAGACTCTCATGTGAGTGTCTCTCAGTCATCTCGAAACACTCCAACAGGTAGGAGACCATCTGAAACTCCTCATCAATGAAGTGGCACGTAACTGCCATAAAGGACTTGGTTGTTCCAGATGTCCAGCAGTCTGTAGTTAGACACACTGCTTCAGCTTTATCCACACTTGCCTGTACCGTGGCTTTCGTCCTCCTGTACAAATCCGGAATGATTGCTGATGCCATTGTTTCCTGGCTTGGCATGGTGTAGTTGGGATTCAGATACATTATCAAGCGACGAAATGCCTTGTCGTCAACAATTGAAAAGGGTTGGGAACCAGCTGCGATGAATTCTACCAGACGATCATCAGTTTTCTTTTGCGCCAGTGCCTCTAATGGCCTTGTCACAAAGTTTGTGAGGGTTGTTTGAGCTCCTTTTGCTCTCAATGCCTTGGGCATTGTACCAGGTGTAGCAGCAGCAGGAGGACTGGCATCATGGGTGGTGCTGGCTGTAGACGGAGGGGCACTCGCCCTGGAAGTGCGGCTGGTCTCCTTGGTGTGCTCTTGCCTTCTTGCTTCTGCCAGGTGAATCACACCTATATGCTTGAGTCTTAGATGCCTGGAAAGGTTAGTTGTGGACCCGCCGCTCACTGAAATGCTTCTCCTGCATAGTAAGCATGTTGCATGGTCTTTCTGTCCTTCGTCCTTAAAATGCTGCCAGGCAGGACTCCTCTTTCTGTTTGATAATCTATCACTCATGTTGACTGGAAGCTCTTGCAACTAAACACAATCAAACATAATTTAAAATTACGTTAGTGTATTTACTAGAGTACTGTACTGAAGTTATTTTGTTTTGAGACCTGCACTTGACTTCGATAGCCCAATATTTTTGTTGTTAATACATTTCCAAGTCAAACACTTTAGTTTTGACTTGGTTAAGGGAATTGATTGATTGATTGAATACTTTATTTAGAAAGACATGGTAACAGTACATGGAAGTACAATTCACAATACAAGGTCCTCTAAACTGGATCATAAAAGCTCATAAAAGCACTTGGCTTACACTCAAATCATGATGACATTTAAGGAACATTATGAAGTAACTATTTCAGCTGGTGAAAGTAGCAGATCTGTGAGCTTGTAGATCTGTTACTTTCACTATTATTGTTCACACACACACACACACACACACACACACACACACACACACACACACACACACACACACACACACAGAGAGAGACACAGTTATTATCATCAGTGTGGTGGTCAGTCAGGTCAACAGCAGTTGGGTTAAACAAAAACACAATCAAACATAATTAAAACATATTAAATGCATGTAGAGTACTGAACTGAAGTTATTTTGTTTTGTGTAACTGTACTTTACTTGAGTAGTTTTGACTCCACTACATTTATAAGGGTACATCATTAATTAATCAGTTATTATTAGGCTTCCTTAGGCTACATTAATTTATTTAGGTATGACAGGAATAGCTTTGAAGGCACTGTATTTTATTTACCTCTCTGTTACTAGGGAACTAGGGGACTTTTCCAAGCGTGTCTGTATTCAGTGTATTGCAAGGTAACTTAATGTTGTGAATGAATAGTAGCCTTGGCATTTTATGTTTATCTTTAATTCATTCTGAAACGTGTTAATTGACCATCACCTGACGATCATTACCTGTCTTTTGTCATCTTTTTTTCTTTCATAGTTGAATGTAGTGCTATCTGACAACCATTACCTGTCCATTGTAAACTAAATTAGATGTGTGGTGCCACGCATCTAATTTAGTGTGTGTGTGTGTGTGTGTGTGTGTGTGTGTGTGTGTGTGTGTGTGTGTGTGTGTGTGTGTGTGTGTGTGTGTGTGTGTGTGTGTGTGTGTGTGTGTGTGTGTGTGTGTGTGTGTGTGTGTGTGTGTGTGTGTGTGTGTGTGTGTGTAGTGTGGTGGAAAAAGTACTCAAATTCTTTAGTTAAGTGAAAGTATCGATACTGCAATATAGAAATACTCTTGTTACAAGAAAAAGTTCAGACTTAAAAACTTACTTTACGAGTAAAAGTACAAAAGTATTGGTATCAAAATGTTCTTAAAGTACCAAAAGTAAAAGCTATAACAAAAATGTTATAGCAGATATACAAGCTCACAACTATTACACTATCACAAACAGCTATTTTCAAATAGCCTAGGTATAAAATAGGACTAAAGTGGTAAATGTATGTTTTATAATGTCATACTTTATATCTGCAAAGTAACTAGTAACTAAAGTTTTCAAATAATTGTAGTGGAGTAGAAGTAAAAGTACTGAAAACTGGAAATACTCCAGTAAAGTAAAAGTACCTAAAAATTGTACTTAAGTACAGTACTTGAGTAAATGTACTTAGTTACTTTACACCACTGGTGTCTGTGTGTGAACAATACCACTAATAGTGAAAATAACAGATCTACAATCTCACAGATCTGCTATTTTCACCAGCTGAAATAATTACTTCATAACCCGAGTCAAAACTAAAGTGTTTGACTTAGAAATGTACCAACAGCAAAAATGGGCTAGTCTTGGGCTATCGAAGTCAAGTGTAGGTCTCAAAACAAAATAACTTCAGTACAGTACTCTAGTAAATACACTTAGCAAAACACTCTAGCAATGAGTACTATCTGAATATAGAGCTATTTAACACTTATTTTAACCAAAGTAAATCACTTGCCCTACCTTTTATATTATGTTTGATTTAGTTTGATTTTAGTTTGTCTTCTGTTTTACAGTGAGTTTAGTGTTAAATGCAATTTGTCCTTCCTTATAAATGTTGAATCTAATTGTCCTTAAAGCCAGTAGCCTTTCATATTTCACTACAGGTGCTAATTGCTATCGTCCGTGGTGTCGATGTGGTGCTATCTGACGACCATTACCTGTCCATTGTAACCTAAATTAGATGTGTGGCGCCACGCATCTCATTTAGTTTATTTCTTTCATACCTAAATGTGTACTACTAACTGGTCACTACCTGTCTTTTGTCCAGGAACAATGATTACAACAGTAGTTGTTTATTTCAATTCAAATTGCAATGCATGTCCACTGTCTCAGACAGACAGCCTGTATGTCAGGGGAAGCCCACGCCCTCCTTAAGCACTGTAGGCCAAATCGTTGAAAAGCTGATGGTAGCCATTTTGGATTTTGGGCTCTCATGGGAGCTCAATTTGTTATTTAACCTTCATAGATGACAAATCCACTGAGAAACGGAACATCGCTCTCCACGGTCACGGAAGTATCGGAAATGACCCAACTAAAAAGTCAAAACTCAATGGAAGTGTAAAAAAAAATAGGCCAAGCACCACCTTTTGTACAGTGTAGCATTAATGCAACTGAAGATAAAGATTTTGAAGGAGGGGATACCGTGCTGAGTTTTATAATGGACTCTAACCAGTCAGCGTGAAGAAGTAGGGGGCTGAGACAGTAATACAAAGCCAGTGGCAGGCAAAATGCCATTGTGGCGTTAGCTTGGTCTGGTTCGCACACAGTATCAGTATCTCTAGATTATCTCTGGAGTCTCTGGAGTCCAAACCGTCAGATCCCCATATCTCTACAGAACACACACTCAAATGTGACACGCTGTGCATTGTTAGGTGGCATGTTTTATTCACAAGTTGGTTATACCATTCATCGTTAATAATTTCCAGTATAAAAAAAGATACTTGGAGCCCTCACTCATGCAAAGGAAACAAAAACAAGTTTGATCATGCTACACAGGTCCTACATCTGAAATCATTGCTTAGGAAGTGAGATCTAATGTTTTTTTATGGATAAACTCCATGACCACCATTTGCTCATCTTGTTCATTTGTGCTATGGAAACACTTCATTTAGTGTCCTAGTGTGCATATTTTTGTGGAATTAACCCATCAGATTGATTAGTACCCCATTTGACATCGTTGTTGTGGCTTCTAATGGATACCTTCACTGTAGAGGTGCATGAGTCTTAACTCTTTCAGGCCGAGAAAGCATCTGCGTCATTTTAAGATATCTTTGGGCTATTCAAAAATAGCAGATCGAAAAAATCTGAGCAAATTGCAGATCTACAAGCTCCGAGTGCCTATGAGCTTGTAGATCTGCTATTTTGGGGGGGAAAATGTGTGCAAATCTTTGAATATGTATTTTTTAAAGCAAACATTTTTAACTCAAATCTTTGCTTCTGGGGGTACTACACGTCTTCTAAATCCTAACCGTAAAAAAGCTCAACAAAAAAAACAAAAAAAACAAGCTCATAGCGCGGCACTCGGTGCTGCGCTATGAGCTTGTATATCTGCTATTTTTTGAATAGCCAAAGAAATCTAAAAATGACACAAATGCGTTCCAGGTCTTAATGGGTTAAATTCCAGAGAATTACAGAGGGTGGTTGATATGTTTATAGAGGGTGACTACAGCATGACATTACCATTAGGCTCTGGCAGATTGGAAACAATCTGTTAAGAGTCAATCTCAGGGACGTGCTGGGCACTGGGAAATTTGGGACAATTCCAGAAAGGCCTCTCCATTCCAGGCCGACCAGGCCGGCCTTAAAAAAGAAAACGGCCGACATTAAGAACCGGACGGCCGGCCGTTTAAAAAAAATCCGGGCCTCTCTATCTGAGATTCCCAGGCTGAATTAGGGGCCCAGCACGTCCCTGTACACAGGTTACAGGTTAAACTGCATGCTACACAGGTTACAGGTTAAACTGCATGCTACACAGGTTACATGTTAAACTGCATGCTACACAGGTTACATGCTAAACTGTATGCTACACAGGTTACATGTTAAACTGCATGCTACACAGGTTACATGCTAAACTGTATGCTACACAGGTTACATGTTAAACTGCATGCTACACAGGTTACATGCTAAACTGTATGCTACACGGGTTACATGCTAAACTGTATGCTACACAGGTTACATGCTAAACTGTATGCTACACAGGTTACATGTTAAACTGCATGCTACACAGGTTACATGCTAAACTGTATGCTACACAGGTTACATGCTAAACTGTATGCTACACAGGTTACATGCTAAACTGTATGCTACACAGGTTACATGTTAAACTGCATGCTACACAGGTTACATGCTAAACTGTATGCTACACAGGTTACATGTTAAACTGCATGCTACACAGGTTACATGTTAAACTGTATGCTACACAGGTTACATGTTAAACTGTATGCTACACAGGTTACATGTTAAACTGTATGCTACACAGGTTACATGTTAAACTGTATGCTACACAGGTTACATGTTAAACTGGGCCGCCAGTTGCCCATGTATGGAGTCACTCGTAACATTGCCAAAGACATTAGTGCTGAATTGTCAGATGTCATGAAAGCTGTGAAGAAGCTGTGAAGAACACCCTGCTCTACTTCACCATCTTGAGGTTGACACAGAACAGTGTTCTCACGCATGTTGAAGTACTATGTATCTAGTCAGGTGTTTTTACTTCTCCAAAACTGCACAGAGCTGGCTGACCATTTCAATGACGATGTCTGGGTTGTGAGCTGAACAGAATTTTAAAGTTCTATGCAAGGCCACAATGCACACGCCATTCACGTTTCTGTATGACAGAATGGAAAGCATTCTAAAAAATCTTCATCTTCATCTCTCTATCAGCTAGGGGGTCCTTGACCTGAAAAACGTTGAAGACCCATCTACATAAAAGCGGAAATACGTCATCCAGGCGCACAAACCTACCCAACTATACCCCCAACCCTGTGAGACCGTGTTGGTGTTAAGGACAGTAGCAATTTAGGCAACATAAGTTAAACCAGTCTAGCAAAAGAGTACATACTTCATATAATTACAAATATGAACGATAATGATTCATAGATAAGCCCTAATAAAAAGCCCGTCAACAGAACCTACTGTAGCAAGTTCACACTTTTGAGTGTTACTTGCATAGTCTAAATGTAAACCACACTTAACACCCACATATGTCTGAGAAACGTTTACATTTCCTTCTTCTGCTGCGTGTTTTTAAAAGTGTTGCATAGCGAGTGCTGACAACTTAATTTGCTATTTTTGTGCCTTTTATACTTGGAGACTGCCATACTCAACTAAAACGTTTTCAGTGTTTTCAAACAAAGCGACCTAACCTACATTGTATTGAATGAGAGCAGGGTGGAGAGCAACTGTGGTTCAGCCATACCGATATTTAAATAAGAGAAGGGCAATTGCTCCTGTGAAAGCAAACAGGCAGGTGCTCAAGCTCTGGTTGGATCCTATGTGTGCACAGGTTACAGGTTAAACTGCATGCTAGACAGGTTACAGGTTAAACTGCATGCTACACAGGTTACAGGTTAAACTTCATGCTATAGGTTACAGGTTAAACTGCATGCTACACAGGTTACAGGTTAAACTGTATGCTACACAGGTTACATGTTAAACTGCATGCTACACAGGTCACGTTAAACTGTATGTACAGGTTAAACTGCATGCTACACAGGTTACACTGCATGCTACACAGGTCACGTTAAACAACAGGTTACAGGTTAAACTGTATGCTACACAGGTTACAGGTTAAACTGCATGCTACACAGGTTACATGTTAAACTGCAAAAGATCCGGGCCTCTCTATCTGAGATTCCCAGGCTGAATTAGGGGCCCAGCACGTCCCTGGTCAATCTTTAAACCGTGAATCTTCTTTGCTTTCTCTGACCTGCTGTAACCTATACGTTATCTATACGGTACCTTTCAATCCGGGAGCCACCTCTGTGCCTCATTAGTTGTTGCTATACATATAGCAACATAATTTTTTATTCATTGTTTTAGTAAGAATTTGAACGTTTTCAGAAAACTGAGGTTAGGTTTTTGAAGGCGCTTTTAAAATCGGCATCAGGTCTAAATGGGTTAAAAAGTATACCCACCGAAATCCAACACGCTCTTCCAAAACCAGGGTTTGCATCCAGGTTTAATGCTTGCTCTATCCTTTAAACACAGAATTGACAAGATCGTATCTCCACATCGGCTATGTTTGAAACATGTTCTCTTATGGGGGTCCCATAATGGGGGTCCATGACTATGTTTGAGAACCACTGACATAGACCAGAAGTCCTGTATTCAAAATGTAGGTTTACTTGAGTAAAAGTACAGAAGTATCAGCATCAAAATAATTTTTTTGCATTTTTTTTCCATAAATCAGGGCCATTGAACACCCTTTACGTCGTTGAGTTGATTAAACAATTATTGAACCAATGAAAAGTATTAAAAGGCGCTTCTGACAAAACCAGCTAACTCCATTGGATCCTCAAACTTTCTGCTAAACCAGCTAAGTCCACCAAAGGGGGGTGGAGTTAGCTGGTTTAGCTGACTCCAGGCTCCACCCCCTTTTGACCTCCAACCTCATTGTGAGCTTGGAGGTCCATTCAGCTGTTCTTATCAATGATGAACAAAACCTCCTAACTCAATTTTTTTGTCATTTCCTGAAAAATGAGCATTTTGGAGTTAGCTGGTTGCTGCCGGACAGCAGAGATATGCTTAAAGTACCAAAAGTAAAAGTACTAATTGTGCAGAATGTCCCATTTCACAAGTTCAAAATGTATGAAAAAATATTTTGAAAATGGCTGATCTACAAGCTCACAATGCGTCGCGATGCGTACACTCACTTTTGAGTACACTAAAAAGTGTACTTAAGTACAGTACTTGAGTACATAGTTACTTTACACCACTGCAAAGCAGCCTGGGTACTGTAGGTCTGTGTGTCTCCATGTAAAGGTCTTTTTTTTGCTTTATTGAATACTTCATTAACAGTTTGCACACAGAGAGCTTGTTTCCATTGTGGTTCTGTGTATTCAATTCATCAAGACATATAAAGACATTCAATACTACAAGAAATCATCAATACTAGGAGCAAAAATATATAATATTTACAGATAATTATTTATTTTGTCAAGCTAGAAGACTTGTCCAGTTGTAAATTGGTGTAAATTGGTGTTCTTTTATGATGCTTTTGAAGGTCCAGGAATTGCATGTTATAAAATACAGTATAACTGTCAAGCACACAATACATTTCAAAATACTGATCATCATCTACAAAGCCCTCAACAACCAGGCCCCCCGTTACCTCTCTGAACTCATCCAACCCCCCCCCCCTCCCGCTCCCTTATAGGTCAGGTGATGCCAACCTCCTGGACACCCTGGTCCCTAAGGCGATATATGTAAGTGCACAGTCTTTGGGGAGCCTCGCCCGCGGGCGGGGACTTCTTTCTTCTACAATAGAAGAGTTAGGACGTCACATTCTAATACAGCCCAAATACCCAATCTCAGCACCGGCCTCAGTGGCGCACCTCGCTAATCATTAGACTCCCAATCCACTACCACTGGGAGTCTGGGATCCCTGTGGAGCTCACTCCCAGCTCACATCAGAGCTGCCCCCCCCCTCCCACCCTCACCACGTTTAAAACCACACTCAAAGCCCACCTTTTCAGACTTGCATTCCCAACCTAATCCCCCCTTTTTACCTTTATATCTATAGTTTTTTACTTTTTTTTCTATTTTTTTCCTAATAAAGTAGTTTTTATTGTCTTTTCTGTTTTGTAAAGCGACTTTGAGTACTCAGAAAAGCGTTATATAAATTGTATGTATTATTATCAGTGGTGGACAGTAACGGAGTAAATGTGCTTGAGTACGGTACTGTACTTAAGTACAGATTCTGAGGATCTGTACTTTACTTGAGTATTAGATTTTTTAATACTTATTACTCTTACTTGAGTACATTTCCAAGACAAATATTTTACTTTTACTCGAGTACATTTATAGGATGGCTGTAAAGTACTGAGTACTTTTAAGCCCACTCCACACCAATGTTTCGCCATGCAACTATTTGCAACTCCTTGCAGGCATGCAATGCTCATTTGGTATGTTCTTGCACTCTATTTCAATGACGTGACGCGCACGTCGCTTAACACCTACACTGCAAGTCACACAATGGACAATTGATATGCATCTAGGCTTATTCCTATGTTAATTCGCTAGGTGTGAGTTGAAAACTTTGTTGAGGTGCGAATTTAAAGTAGTTTTAAATCTATGCGTGTGCCTGAGTGTGCTCCTGGTCAAATAGGTTCCGGCACGGCGTGCAAGGCCGTCCAGTGAGCATTGCACCCCTGACTCCTTGCAACATGCAACTACTTGCAAACATTATCCCCAATGTCAGTTGCAAGGAGTTGCATTGTTTGGTTGACCTTAAAACGGTTTTGTTGCAAGGAGTTGCGACTAGTTGCATGGTGCGGTTTGGCCTTTAGGTTGGCTGTTTTTTGTTTTCTTCCCTAAAATGCAATTGGCCACACTTCTGCTCTCACACTAGCCGCGTTTCTGACTTCCCCCTCCGCTCTCCTCTTTGTTACATCTTGTATGGGTGTATAGGAGTAAAATTATTTAGTTCTGATTCCTCAGTATTTTCTATGTTTTTATAGGTTTTTCAGCTTTGTATAACGTAGTGGTTCTACAAGCAAGCACGTCAGTGCATGTAGTGCAGGTGGTTACAGAGAGTTACAGTACTTCTCTCTAACAAGAGTTACAAGATCCTATAAATTCATTGTGAAAACATTACAGCAATTCATTGACATAAAAATTAAGAAATGTACTTCTGCTTTTACTTGTACTTCAAAGCATGTACTTTTGAATACTTAACTCATTGAGTGCCATTGACGAGTTTCACGTGTTTTGCCGCTATGGCGCAACGTGCCAATGACGTGTTTGGCGTGGTTTTTTTTTGTGTTTTTTTAATGTTCAGAACCCAAGATATAATTATCTGAAGATTTGCAGCTTCATCCACTCCTTGTTTAACTTATAACTGAAAAAGTCTGTATCTCGCTTCCTAAGCACTTTTTTTTTACTTTGAAAAAATCTCTGGCACTGGGACAACATAGCCAGAAATAATTCTGGCACTCGGTGAGTTAAGTATATTTAAAAGCAATTACTTTTTTACTCTTACTTGAGTAACATTTTGAGCCTCCGCCCAAGTGGAGCTTACTATGAAACAGTGCTCGGGTTGTGTGTGTGTGTCTCTGTCCGTGTCTCTGTCCGTGTGTGTCTCTGTGGTGCACTGCCTGTGTGCAGCCGCGCCCCCATGTGACTCACGCTCTCATTGGCTCGCGCCCCCATGTGACTCACGCTCGCCTGCACTGCCTGTGTGCAGCCGCCAGAGTGCGCCAGAGTGCACTACAGTGTGGCTGAAATATAACAGCTACAGTCAAGCTGCGTTCGCTTCCAGCGTTCGCGCGTCTTACTTGTTACTATGACTTACTTAACTTGGCAAAGCAGATCACGGAGCTGCACTTCCATCTAACCTTATCAATGAAGTTGAGAGAAACATCACTTCTCACAGATCCACGTTGCTATTTGTGAACAGATCATATTCACCCATCTTCCATCCGAGTGCCCAGAGTATGCACAGTCCCTGTCTGTTGTATTGCCAGGCTGTCCACTGTCCCAGAACCTGTAGAGAAAACAAAATGATGTATTTTAACCTATCCACTCATTCATTCACATACAGAGACTTTGATATAATTATAATAGAACAACTAATAAAATGTCTCACTGTGTTGCCAGTGGTGTTCCATCCATCCATGTCCATTTGACACCAGTGGTTTTCAGACCAATCCAATATCTTCCCCAAAGGCTCAATCCTCTGATGAATTCCTGATCATTGGACAATGATTGAACCATAATTAGTTTTCTCCGATACATTCAGGTTTTTACTATAATCATGGAATTACAACACATGCATCTATATGTGGATGATGAACACAGGCTGGGCAGTGGACACACACACACACACACACGCACACACATGTGCGCGCACACACACACACACACACACACACACACACACACACACACACACACACACACACACACACACACACAGATACACTAACCTGTTCTTCTTCACTGTTAATGATCACCAGATCAGCTCCTGTCTTCAGACACTGAACTCTACTTTCCTCCCAGGTTTTCTTTTCAGTAGATCTGGAATAACAGCTGCATCCAAACTTCTTCCATCCACTGGGACACGACTTGACTAAACATTAAACACAAGTTTTATTGATTCAATGCACTTATAATCATTCTAATACATACTGTAATTATAATGATAGTAGTGAATTAATTGACTAAACCCGAGTATGAAATGACCTGAGAGCATAATGGTGAGGTTTTAGGTTTGCTAACCAAAATATGGTGATGTAGATAAACCAACAATGATTTAAATATCAATAATTATACACTAATTAAATTTCTTCCAAAATGTTAGTATGACCTCTCTCAGTCTCACCTGCTGTCTCTCTCTTAAGCTGCTTTACTTCTGTGTCTAACTGTGTTCTCTCCATGGTCAGGTTGATGTTGTTGATCTCTAACAGGTTTTTCTCCACAGTCAGGTTTTTATATTTGGTCAGAAACAGATTTCTCTCCAGGGTCAGGTTGTTCAGTAACTGGTCATTGGCTGGGTTACCTGCAGAGGCTAAAAAAGGTGATGATGATGATTATAAACACTGTTGCTACGGTTCATGATGAGGGGAAGCATCTAGATGTCTAATACTGTACATTTGTGTATAACCAGATGCTAGTGTACTAGCCCCAGACAAGACCCGGCCAAAACAACTCTGCCAATCGGGCTCAGCTCTATTGGCATGGTCGGTTGTGTGTCGGTTTGCCGGGTGGGAGATTGGGATTCGATCCCAGCTCGACTTAAATCATTACAGTAGCGTGTGGATGATATGAGTGTAGGTCGTAAGATAAATATGTTTACACATTCATTTGTAACACCGGGAGCCCTAGACATTAAAATGATGCCATAGATAATTGTATTTTTATAGATTGACATAACACATTATTTATTAACACCACTTTCTTCCACATACAGTACTTTGCATATGTAATCAATGATACACACAAAAAGACTGCACAGTAGAAACTGTTAGAATTTGGTTAAACAGATTAATCAAGGTTTTCATTAATGCTGTAGTGGTCTTCAGTGACAATTTGACAAACTCCCTGAGTGAGTGATGTGGTAGTTTTAGATCTACTCACGTTGTACAGCCTGGCCGATGATGACAGCCATCAGGATAAGACACAACATTCCCAGACACACAGAAACCATTCTGAGAGGGTTTTTCCGTGTGTTAGAGCTCTGTCCTGTAATGGAATGAACAACTATAGGTGTGCAGAGACTAAGACACAGAAACAAAACTAAAACCCTGCTAGCTACACCTGACCAAAGTACTTTGCACTGACCAACATATTCCATGAAACACATTTACACATCAAAGGAACGACACTGAAGCATATTAACTTCTTTGTTTTGTGTTTTGTGTCCAATGAGCACTTCTCCCATTCTCAACCTATCTTCATATAATTGGTCCTCACTAAAGCTCATTATAAGATGCTACAACAATTCACAACGTTGTCCAACTCACTCAGAACTTGTCTTCCTGCTGTGTTGTCTCTCATGTCCTCCTGTGGTCCAGAGACAATGTCGTCCACTCTCTCATAGACAATGTTGTCTACACTGTCATAGATGATGTTGTCCACTACGATCTGATCCATCTCTCCACTGATGTCCTCAGTGTCCCCTCTTTGTCCTCTATCTCTTTGTCTCTCCTTCTTTATCAAGTCTGACATGACATTTCTATCTGTAGACATTGTACAAAGATTAGACGCTTGGAAAGTAACACAAATAATAAGTGTCTGTTATATTCCTCTCCTGCCTTGATTAGCTGGTATAGAAAATAACACTTTATGTTATGTGACAGACAGAACATGTGACCATGTCTGTCTGGTAGCTGGTTAGCCCAATAGCAGCAAGGAGGAACATGACAGAAATCCACAAACACCCACATCCGTCTATACACACACACACACACACACACACACACACTCACTCACTCACTCACTCACTCACACACACACACACACACACACACACACACACACACACACACACACACACACACACACACACACACACACACACACACACACACACACACACACACACACACACACACACACACACACACACACACACACACACACACACACACACACACACACACACACACAATGCTTGTGGTCAAGCATTTGGCAACCCTGACTTGGCACTCACTGTAGAATACAAAACAGGAAGTTTAACCCTTTTTTTTTCTTAATTAGGAACGCTTCACAAATTTGCGTGTCATCCCTAATTAATGTTCTACAAATGTCATTAAAATTACAACATTGTTATCTTCACACATCATTTTCATTTGGATGAAATGCGAGTCCTGTGTGTCACTGTAGTTCCAGTTGCACATCAGGTTTCTCTAAATCTAAAGATATTATCAAAGTATTCTATGTCACCCCTGGACCTGCATCACGACACCCTAAGGTGCTGCTGCACCCACTTTGAGAACCACTGCTATAACAGGCAGGACTGGGTTGTACCAGCTGCTCATAAATACATTGCTAAGCTCATGTGTAAAAAGTCCTTGCTAACTTCCTAACCACTGGTTAGTTTATAACTAGTGATTTAACTAGAGTTAGCTTCCCTGACCCATCCTTTGCCTCTCAGTCCTTTAACACGGCAATGCATGAAGAGTCAAGAGAGTGGTTTTAAGGATTGAATTCAGACACTTAGAATGTTTTTAGTTGCCTACAGCTTTTCCTTTTATATGGTTGGACTCTGCAGTTTGTAGACCTTTACAGTCTGTGACAATTAATGTTTAGGATCATATTTGAGATATGAAAACTTTAAGGCCTGTACTGTCTGATACTGACTTTTGAATACTGCAGATATATAGGGCCAGCAGCTCAGTGTTTTATTTCATCTTTATCCGTGGTGTAAAGTAACTAAGTACATTTACTCAAGTACTGTACTTAATAAAAATGTTGAGGTAATTTTACTTTACTGGAGTATTTCCAAATTTCAATACTTTTACTTCTACTCCACTACATCTCTGAGGAAAATATTGTACTTTTACTTCACTACAATTATTTGAAAACTTTAGTTACTAGTTACTTTGCAGATATAAATGATTACATTATAAAACACACATTAACCACTTTACCACCGTTTTATTAGCCTGACACTCAGCCTGAATTTTCATTTCGTTTCACTCCATTATTCAGTCTGAAAGCCCTCTCAGTGCAGTCGTTTTCTGAGATGGGGGCGTGGCCAAAGTTGGACTCTTTGGCGATTGGTTCATACTGGATTATCCCGATCCCGATTCGTCGTACAGATTTTCAACCGAGAAAAGCCCGCCTTCGACAGCGTCACCAGACCCTGAATGCGAGGCTAGCGATTCAGGGGGTGGAGCCAGGCTACCGTTTCATATCTAGGCTATTTGAAAATAGCCGGTCTACAAGCTCACAACGCGTCGCATCGCGACGAGTTGTGAGCTTGTAGATCTGCTATTTTCAAACATTTTAGTACTTTTACTTTTGGTACTTTAAGTACATTTTGATACCAATACTTTTGTACTTTTACTCAAGTACATTTTTAATTCCGGACTTTTACTTAAAGGTTTAATGACATTCACTTTTACACCACATTCAAAGTCTTTGTCCTGGTCCTTCAAAAGTGTACAAAAAGTTTTAAGTGAAAATTCCATTCCAGTGATCCATGGCAGGTGTTTTTCTCTCACATTTCTAAAGCCTTTTCAACTGCAATGAAAAAAGAAATCTTTGCCTGCGGGTGTCGCTGGTGAGGGATTTTGCCTGTCAATCATCGCCTCTGCTCCGCCCCCCCCAAAGGAAAGGATAGCGGAGGGGAGGGGCGAGGAGGAGAGTGGGCGGGATTAATCGACTGTGACCTCACTGTCGAAGGGCCAAGCTCAGATTACTTTTCAGCCTAATTATTCAGAAAACCCCAGACCACAGAAAATCCACTGAATGTTCTAAGTTCAGGTTTTTTGGGTGTAATTGAGGGCATAAAACCCCAAATAAAACATTGAAAGTAAAAAAAGTGAAAATGAATGTCATGATACCTTTAACAGAGTACTTCTACATTGCAGTATTGATACTTTTACTTAAGTAAAACATTTGAGTACTTTTTCCACCACTGCTCCTTGAATGCCTACTGTGTTTTTTCCGAAATGTTGGAATAGATGAGATGATGTATTGCAGTCAGCATAGGAGAGCCACCAGACTCTGTCTTATGTAAAAGTCATATAATCTAAACAGTCATCTCGTAAATGTGACGACGTTTTATGTCCATGCAATGGTAATCTCTACAGTCAGTAGTGCAGTGCAGTATATCTTTGATGGAATGTAGAGAGGTAACTGTACTGTATACAGTGAGCCCTGGGTAAGGTCACAGTGTTCCCATCAGGGAAAACATTTTTTTTTAAATCGATCTGTCGTATTTAATTGAACGTGGAACAATCGCCTACATTTCTCATGTTTTTAGGCTATTAATATTACATGTTATTTTGCTGACTAGATAGCTGGGGGAGGGGACTTAGCCTGTCACCCCTCATCAACAGCACAAATTCTTAGTGTTAATTTGACCACATGATAGCATCCCTATTCTGGGGCGATCATTTGGCGAAAATTGCAGATCCACAAGACTATTTTTGGCAAAGGAATTTGGAGGGGCGCTAGTATAGACCCCTGGGGGACTCCAGTAAACAAAGCACTGTATATCTCTGCTGTCTGGCAGGAACCAGCTAACAAAATGTTCATTTTTCAGGAAATAAAAAAAAAAAAAAAAAATGGAGTTAGGAGGTTTTGTTCATCATTCATAAGAACAGCTAAATGGACCTCCAAGTTCACAATGAGGTTGGAGGTCAAAAGGGGGTGGAGCCTGGAGTCAGCAAAACTTTGAGGATTTTTTTTGAGGATCCAATGGAGTTAGCTGGTTTTGTCAGAAGCACTTTTTAATACTTTTCATTGGTTCAATATTTTTTTACCAACACACAGTAAAGGCTGTTCAATGGCCCTGATTTATGAAAAAAAATGCAATAGCGGAAAAATTGAGTTAGCTGGTTCCTGCCGGACAGCAGCGAGATATATTTTGTGGTTAACTCAGAGAGGTTACAAGGCAGCCTGCTTTATAGGAAGTGGAAGCCATGATATTGGCTGGCCTGCCCTGCATCACTAACACTTTTGACCTCTGGAGCAAAGGTCGTACTTATCACGAATTCTATTCAGTTTGCTAGTGGTAATTAACTGGTCTCTAACAGACTCCCAAAGATGATAATCTCCTACCTATTATAGATGTGCCTTTACATCTAATTGGCAGGGTGAACTGAACACAGTGTATCCATTTATGAGTGCACGTTGGCGTGCTTCATTCACACGCTTCCTTATTCTCAGATGGGTCTTGCGTGTCCTTGAGCGTGTTAGCCCATAAGTTACGTTCTCTAGCATCTCGATGAGCCATTAATAATAAATGACCACGGTGCCTGGTGGCCCGGCTGATTAGTGCGCACAGACCATACGCTCCTTGTGACCGCGAGGGTCCGAGTTTGAACCTGACATGTCTTGCTTGTCTCTCCTCTCTCTCAGTGGTGGAAAAATAACTCAAATGTTTTACTTAAGTAAAAGTATCAATAATGCAATGTGGAAGTACTCTGTTACAAGTGAAAGTCCGGAATTCAAAATTTACTTGAGTAAAAGAACAAAAGTATTGGTATCAAAATGTACTTAAAGTAAAAGTACAACAATGTTTGAAAATGGGCAGATCTACAAGTTCACAATTGAGCTTGTAGATCGGCTATTTTCAAATAGCCTTGGTATAAAATAGGGCTAAACTTTAGCCGCTAAAGTGGTTAATGTATGTTTCATAATATCATAATGTATATCTGAAATGTAACTAGTAACTAAAGTTTTTAAATAATTGTAGTGGGGTAAAAGTACAATATTTGCCTCTGAGATGTAGTAGAGTAAAAGTTGAAGTATTGGAAATGTACAAGTACCTCAAAATTGTACTTAAGTACAGTACTTAAGTAAATGTTCTTAGTTACTTTCCACCACTGTATCTGATATAAGGCATAAAAATGCTGAAAAAATAACTTAAAAGTAATAATACCACTGGTTGCCCATATAGTAGCAGTTCCTAACACAGATTAGAGCCATAATGTGCACCAACTGGGGCGACCGTAATATAAGCAGATAATATGGTACAGCATTAATAGCGTGCTATTTCTTCATTACCCGTGTGATTGTTATTGATCCGTCCGTCCCATTTCCCAGTGGTTTCTCGGTCACAGAGTGCACACACAGACCATGCTGCAATACAATACGTTGGCTTGTTGTGATACCTGTACTGTACAATAAGCTTGCGGGAAAATATCATGTGCACTGTGCCTCTGTGTTGAATTGTGGCTCGGTGCGTGTATACTGTACTGTATGTTGTTGTGATTGAAAAGGTGGGGGGATTCAGAGAGATTTTATTTAACCCATTAAGACCCGGAACACATCTGTGTCACTTTTTGATTTGAGCTAAAAAAGCATTATTTTACACTTTGCGCTATTCAAAAATAGCAGATCTACAAGCTCGTAGCGCGGCACCGAGTGCCGCGCTACGAGCTTGTAGATCTGCTATTTTTGAGAAATCGTGAAAATTTGTGCAAATCTTTGAATATATATTGTTTTAAAGGGAACATTTGTAACTCAAATCTTTGCTTCTGGAGGGTCCCTGGAACACAATATTTTGAGATGGGGGTTCGCGGCCAAATACATATCATTTTGGGGGTCCTTGACATGAAAAAGTTTGAGAACCACTGACGGCAACATAGGTTTTTTTCAACAAAAAAAAAACTTTTAGGATCTAGAAGACATTTTGTAGAATCGGTCTCTGGTCTTAATGGGTTAAGTATTTCAAAATAATGAATACGGGGATGGATGGATTGGGGGGGGGGGGGTGTTGGTGCTTATCAGAAAAGAAATGAGATCATGTCTGGCTGGCTGCTGGAGGATTGGTTTGGTCAGCAGATTCTCCCACAGTATACACATAATGCTCTGGTTGGGGCTTTGGTTTGGAATGTGATTTCTGTACGGTACCGTTTCATACATTTGCATGAATTTGAGATTAGGAAGACTCCAGCCTGATTTGTGCTCATTTGTGCAGTGATGTCACGTACCGCAGATAGCAGAAGCTACAAGCTTGTAAATAGTGTAGCTATTTTCGGTGCGTGGCACAGCATGCAGCCGAGTATAAAACAGGCATAACTTTATTATTCATTATTTTGTGAAAAAGTGTTGTGCGACATCATTTCTAAGCTAAAAGGCCGTATTTGAACCTGAAACGTGTCGATGCATGAATCCCAAAGAACATTTTTTTTAGATTTCCTCAGGCGTGTACAGTATTTCTAATCTATAGTTTGCACAGTGTGTTTGGTACTGTAGCTGTAGAGGGAGCGGCGACACACTGCTGTTAGTGAAACAATAGATTTTCAACTGAAGAACTTAACTCTCCTAAACAGCGTCAGTCCTACTGTAATATCCTCCAGCTACTCATACTTATTGATCTCTGTTTCTCCTTTTATAATGAGCTCCTCTGCCTTGTTTTGGTGCTTGTTTTCTTTTTGTCAATACTGCATTATTATTTTTTAAACTATGGATGAACAGTTCTTTGTTGATGCTTATGTTGCTTATTTTCCCCCCCATGCTTCTGTGTTTAACTCCAGGAAGCGCTAGGGGAGAATGCAGGGGTCCATGGTCCAGCAGAGGACCGGAAGGAGAAGGTCCCCAGCCCCTACCTCAGCCAGATGGTGGTTCTTACAAACAGCGGGACGCTCTATGGCCTGGCCCAACGAGTGGTGGCCACAGAGTCTCTGTAAGTGCTGTGCTCTCAAACATAACTGCAACGCATCAACAAACGTCCATGTTCTATAGTGACCACAGCTTAAAAAGGTTCCATGTCTTCCTATATCCACTTAAAGTTGAAGTGGATATAGGAAGACATGGAACATGGTTTAAAGGGATTCTAGGCAAGTTCAGAGATCAAAAACAAAATTAAAAAAACTCCACTCCCCCCCCCCTCCTCATCAGCAGTTAGTTTCCCCGACCACCAGGGGGTGACGCAGGGGGGACTTCTGAACGGGCCATGCCGAAAATAGGTTGCTTTATTCGGATACATACTACGTGTCACTGCCCGCCCCTGCCGGTTCTTTGAATTTTTATTTTTAAATAGGCTCTGTCATGATAAATTGACCACATATATGAAGGTAAACAACTAAATTCTATCCAAACGATATCTTAAAAGTAAATTCCGTGCCTCAAAAAAAGAAGTTTGAGAGCGTTTTAAAACCGAAAGTAATAAGTAAAAACAGCGCAGCAGAAAACAATGGCGGCTCGTTCCATCTTTGTCGGCTGCACTCGGTTCCATTCGGTTTCACTCGAACAGTTCACACGGACACGCACGGACGTGCACATGCGTGCCTTTCATTTACGTCCCGGATACCCGGATGTCAAAACATAAATAGTAGGGAAAATACGGATTTCAGAAAGAGGACTGTGTTTCAATGCAGGAAAACACCTCAGCATCATTATATAGTGGCTGATAGAGGGGAAAAAATGCAAAATATATATAAATATTTTTAAAATTTAGGCTTAATGTTGCCTAGAATCCCTTTAAGTCTTAAACACTATGTACTTCATTGCCCGGGGTCCCCCAAGGGTCCGTGCTGGGCCTTCACCTTTTTTCCCTCGACACCAAATCCCCTAGCCTGGTATCCAGCCTGCTTCGCTACGTTCGGCGGACTTTTTTTTCTCTCTTCGCTTCTCAGTCTGGAGAGCACCCTATTGACTCGTTTTGCAGAACTACACTGGAACTACATATGTTACGTTGGGCAACGTCGTTGCTGATTGGATGTTGTTCAAACGAATGACGAATCACAACGATCACACTGTTTTTTTTTGTCCCGCCCCGCACCACAGACCAATCAGAAGCCACGGTAGGTTTCGAAGCTTTTGGCATGTCCCGCCTCCCTTGGAGATAGGAGGATTTCCAGACTGAGAAGCGAAGAGAGAAAAAAAAGTCCGCCGAACGTAGCGAAGCAGGCTGGATACCAGGCTACAAATCCCCACCGAAAATAGCCGATCTACAATCTCACTTGTAGTTTGGCAGTTTTGGCAGACTGTTATGGCATGTACAGAATGGGGACGCTAGGGTTCATGTGGTTAGACATTTTAACTTGCATTCATGAAATGATAAAAGCTTCCAACTTAATTATCATCCTGCTAAGGTGAAATGAAGTGGAAATGCCGTTTAACAACTGATCTACTGTATATGAACTCCAAAGTGCTAAAGCTGATCAGGCACTATTCTTCTGGGGCAGATAATGAGAAATCACAAGCCGTTAATTTTGTGCCTTTCCCCAAGCTGCCCGCCGTGTCTCATGTGGCCATTTCCATGTAACTAGGGACTTAACATTCATCTCAGCAGTTTCCCCATCAGCTTAGAGAGGCAGTTTCTCCAATCACTGGCCTGGCCCCAAGGAGCTGTTAACTGCATGTCGGCAGTGTTACGTGTGTGCGTGCGTGCGTGCGTGTGTGCGTGCGTGTGTGTGTGTGTGTGTGTGTGTGTGTGTGTGTGTGTGTGTTTATCTTTGTGAGAAACAAATGTCTTCACAAGCATAGAACGATGAGGAAAATCATGGAAATGTGAGTGAGTGAGAATAATTATTCACCAAATTGACTCTTTAATACCTCCTCTTTAACTCATTCAGTGCCAAGTAAATGAGAAAATAATTGCATAATGTGCCAGTGATTTTTTGATTTTCTTACCTTTTTCAAGTAGTCACAGAATATTTATCTCCAGTATGATCGATCCCCTGGTGGTTACTAATCACAGAGGGTTTCACTGTGCTTCCCCCGAAAGAAAAAAATATGTCATCGCGACCTTCAGTTCACTTTTATACGCCTTTGAACATTGTCTCGGCCAAAAATACATAGTAAAAAAAAAAAGTACACAGGAGCCGAGATACAGGATTTTTAAGTAATATATATATATATATCATTTTGTCATTCACATACTGTCGGCCGACGCATATAGAACCACGCAAGCACCAGCATATAGTATACATAATGAGGCCTAGCCATGTCTGCTGCTGCACCCCCTTGCCAAGTACGACCGTGGAGACAGTCTGCAGTTTAAACCAAATTTGTCAAACTCCTTATGGATTTCTGTATGCAGAAAACATCCAGATGTCAAGACACCGACTCATCAACAGCCAGATGGGTTTATACTCTCTTAGGCAAAAAAAGAAATGTCTTATATCACACAATGAGAAAGTTTTGCACGGATTGTGGGCAGACAGGAAAAGCTTAAAGAAAAGGGAAAAAAAGAACATTAAAGAAAAGAGAAAAAAAAACATTAAATATCTAAAGGAATAGCTGGGGCAGGCATACACTGAAAGGGAAGGAACCAATGTGTGGAAGATAAGTCGCAGGCTCTATGCTTAGTATAATTTCACAAAAACGTTGTGAAATGCGTGCTCGAATGAAAGCTCAAAGCACAGACAGCCATTGAAAGCATCAGCTAACCTCAACATTTACCATCTTTGGGGTGATCACACAGTGAGACTTGTCACTACAGCTGTGGGCGCTTCAGAAATGTCTTGGCAAGGGCGCCGCTGGCATAGCCGTTAAGGTGCATACCGCGTAGGGGCTCCAATGCGACCTGACAGTGAGTCGCAGGTTCGATTCCCGAGCCCGACGACCTTTACTGCGCGTCGCTCCCTGTCTCTCTCCGTGTTTCCTGTCTTTCACTACTTTATATACTATCAATAAAGGCAGAAACGCCCCCAAAAATATATAAAAAGAAATGTCTTGGAAAACAGGGGTCGTGTCCACAGAAAGTGTTTATTTTTGTACTTGCCGCTTAAAATTGATAAATAGATAATATAGAAAAATCTTCATGTAAACATTACTTTTGCTTCTGAGAGGAAAAACAGAAGGCATTCAAAATGTTCCACTGAAACTTTAAAACCAGTGAAGCTCTGGGGCCCTTTGAGAAAATAATGTATTTCACAGTATTAGGAAATCTATAAGCACTCCTCTCCCTGTGGCCTAAATGTCATGTTTACCCCAGCAAGCGTGACCGGATCAGTGAAAGTGAACTTGTTCAGCTTCAGCTTGGGGTAAACACTAGCTGTTTCCTAAACTCTCAGGTAGATAAAAACAAATGTATTCAGCATATAGCTTACTAGCTCGGCCAGCACTTGTTAAATCCTTGATGAATCTACTAGAAGAATCTCTGGCCTGGTCCCAAATAGCCCTACGGATGCTCTGTTTATAGAGTCATTAATTTGTCTGGTATTGAACACAGTCATCTGGAGTGAGTTTACAGATTTTTTTTAAATTGTTTATTGGCCTCCATGGAGCCTGGTTTTAATTATTACTCAGCGGGAACTAGTGTATGCAACAAGCACACACTGATAGAACGTATCCCAACAATTTAATCATCTAAACATAATTTTGGATAATTGCAGGCGAGTTTCTTCCTTAAGTTACTGCCACAATAAAATCTGAATGGGGGAATGCTTTCATCTGCATTTAAAACAGCTTTTTCTCCCCTTTTTCTTTTTTGAATATCCAGTGATCATCAGATCCCCATTCCAAAGTATCTTATGTCTACAAGTATGTTCTGCTAAGCACTGCTCCAGTTTGTTTAAAAGATGATTATGGGAGAGCTCTAAGGAGCACTTAATGTACTGAGCCCATGCACCATGGGTGTTAATTAGCAGATATTTGTAGTGTGTATCACTGTTAATGTGCACTAGCAGTTATTAGGCGCAGCATCTCATGTGGTGAAGTCTTGAACAACCACAAAACTGTTGTAATAATTAGCTAACATTTTATTTTTTCTTGCAACTAGGTCAGCAGCACTTAGCCCATTGTCATCTTCTTTCTACTATGCGGTTTGGAGCTAAAACAAGACAATGTCTCTTCCAGTTCTGGACTAAAGGAAATGGGCAAGGCTACAACAGTTCAGTTGCCATGTGAAGTACCGTACAAGAAATCAGCCATGAATGTGGTGGCGGTCACATTCCTTAAATTCATTGATCCAAACCTGAACTTAAGCATCGTTCAACAGAACTCAAAACAAGAGTCAAAATATTAGAAATTGGATATAAGGATGGAAATATGAAATTTCCATCCAGTAGGGATGGTGCAGGTGCTGTACACAGTTAGAATGTGTACTGTACCCGAAAATAATTCACAATCCATTGTTCAGTTGTGCAACACACAACTAGCAACGATCACTGATGCAGTTAATGTGTCCAAAAGGCTCAGGAATGATGTGTTATTAGTATCAATATGGCGCTATGCTACGGTTAACTATGGATAACAGACCGTCAGTCACCCACGCACACACACTCAGTGGTGAAAACATAATAAACATGCCCAAACATCCCTACAATCCATCCAGGGGTTTGCCTTCGTCAGAGCCCCGCCGCTAGTGGGGCCAACAATTGTGACTGTTCAATTTGAATGACCAGTTGAGGGATTATTTTTTAGATTAAAGTTGATGCCCTGTGAAGGACAATAAACCAACTAAAATGCCCGACTGGAATTTTGTCACAAACAACACCGAATCAAAAATGTATTCAATTTATGTAATTTGCCATGTACCTCACCAAATGTAAATGCTGTGCGTGTGGATTGAATGCACCCCTAACCTAGTTTGACCCGCCATGTTCATGTGTGTTCCCAGGGTGTTTCTAGCTGAACAGTTCGATTCCCTTCAGTCCCACCTTGACACCATGATGCCTGCCGCCAAGAAGCCCTTCCTGCAGCAGTTCTATTCTCAGGTACTGTAATCATCATACAGTGGCTTCCTGGCCATGGCAGATATTTGTCACCCAGGCATAATTTGCATGATATTCTTACTCCTTTCATCAACAAATCCAATGTATTTATTTATTGAATTAATGATTATGAATACTTCCACGAACCACAACGTAAAAAGGCTGACCTCTCTGCCATCACTGAATATCTGCCAGGTTGCTAGCTGCATGTGCATTGCGCAATTACACACCGATACGCACTTCTGTGCCTTGTCAAGAACTAGGAGGAAATAAACATAAACAGTGCTAATGCTTCGGATTGATTTTCTTTTTCATTTGTGGCAAACAGAAGGAACAGGGATTTTTTTTTTAAAGTAACGTAAGTAATGCAATTTATTTGGAAAATGTAGCTAAGTAACCGAGTTGTCATCTGCTATTTGGACCTTTTAAGTAAAAAATAAGTAAATATAATAATGTGGGGGAAATGGGGAACTTAATCAGTTGTCTTATATGTCAAATATTTACATTAAACATATATCAACAACGCAACGTCTGTTGGTAATCAACACCAGCGCATCAGCAAACCATGAAATATTTCAAGATTTGAATGAATTAAGTACATTTAAGTGCTGCCAGGACTCTTATCAGGTAAACGAAAATGTTCTCGAACTCAACTGATGGCCATGCTTGAGGGTTATTAGTCCAGACATCCTATGAATGAACTTGTTGATTTGTAACCATCTGTCGCACTGAGAACAGCATTTGGCTGCCAAAGTACAAATTACTACTGCATCTGTAACCTCTATTACAGGCCTATTTCCCCATCAACGGCACAGAAAATTGTCTGTCATTCATATCCACCCAGCCGTGTCTCCTAGTCTTCTTTTCTGTTGCCGAGACAGGTCTGTTTCTGACAGAAAATTAATGTCATGGCTGGTGATTCCATCCGTTGAAACCTCAAAAACAACAATTATCCTTATATATATCGGTAGTTGGCGGTTCACACCACAAACCCAAGATTGTTATCTCACACCTCTCACAGCAGTGACTAGTTTAAGGAAAGATTATTAAAAGTATTTTGTGATCCTAAAACTTCTGATTCAAAAAATGATCTTGCGTAATATGAAATTAAATGAAAAACCGCATTAAAAACAAAAAATGTCAATTTGTTCGATTTCACATGTCTACTTGCTGCATTTTCCGCCTATCATACACCTGTCACAGTATTACTCCTGAGTTTGCTCCCGTTCTCTCATCTCGCAGACGGTGTCCACGGCCAGTGAACTAAGGAAACCCATCTACTGGATTGTGGCCGCAAAAGCCATCGACTATGAACAGATGTTGCTCCTGATGGCCGGAGTCAAGTGGGACATCCGGGAGATAATGTCCCAGCACAACGTATACGTAGACGTCCTCTTAAAGGTAAACAGAAGTGAGAAATGCACACGCGACTTCTCGGTTTTGTACAAAGTGCAAATCGTTGCTCATGTGTGTGTGTGTACAGTACTGTATATTACAGATGGTATGGGGCTTATGTGCTCGTATAGGTAAATGTTTTTACGGACGTATTATAGTGTACGATGAAAGTGTTCTGTGTCATTGCTCGCTCAGTGAATTAACCACTGAAACATTTTACTTTGTTGACCGGGGGTCTAGACTAGGCCCCCTCCTTTTTTCACCTCTACACCAAATATCATTGCTGAAAATCTACAAGCTCACAACGCATGAATGAATGACCAGAGGGGATATCAAAAGCAGAAGCGTGGATCCCACCCATCCCCACCCCCACCCCCATGTCTGTAATGGCAGCTTTTACATGTTACTTTATGTAAAATAAACAGATCAGGAAGATGCAGGACTCAGTTGTCAGGAACCAAACTCCATGTTTATTGTAGATCTCATCACAGCAGAGAGAGACTAGTGTCTCCCTCCAGGGCTTCCCCCATCACTCCCCTCACACCAATCTCTTACACATATTTATACAATCAGGAGAAGTACACAAGAGGTAACAACAGATGGTCACTCCTTACATAGGCTCTATTCTATAACTGACTCACCCAGAGTCAGTATGTTTGAAATAGGTTTGCATGAGTCGACTGTTTGTAAGGGAGAGGAGTTTAACAAGTAAGAACAGGTGATGATTGTTGCATCTACTAATACATTCTTACTAATACAATTAATCAATACCACAATGACTGTTATATGAATTTTATCCACTACATTTCAGCCCTTAGGGCATAAATATAAAGTATTTATGTCCTATAAAAATAGAGAAAATTCATAGAATGACAGGACATTATGCTAATTCAATGGGATGCAATCATGTACAAATATTCAAAACAAAACTGTATTGTTAGATACACGTGTGATGGCAGTGACAAGCAAGCATTGCGCATATGCTACTGGTCACGTATCCTCAAACAGTGTATTCAACAATTCTACAGTAATGGTTACAGAGAAAGTCAACACCAATAACCATTTTTTCCCCACACTTCACTTCTTATGTATTTAAAAATCATAGGACCTTTTGGCATACTGTATCTTTGATAATGCTATGCTCTTTGACATTTGTTAAACAACTGATCTGCAGTTTGTACATTTATACAATTTTTGGAAATGTTATATCTGATTTGCAGCTTGTAGATCTGCCATTTTTGGGAAAGATTGCAATTGCTTCTTTTAAATACTATTATGGTGGTGTAGTTCCACACTACAAACCTCATAGCTTTATTGTATTACCTATTTAGTAGCTAGTTAAGACCCAAATGTACCCATCAGGCAGGTAATTGACCCTTTGAAAAATAGAATCTCGGCCTGTCACCGGTCTCTGTTTTAGACTCCATATGATCTTGTTGACATAAAAGTCCTCAATCGAAAATGTATTTAATTTAATTTAATACAATTTTAATAAAAATGTTCCCTTAATAAAAATGTTCCCTTACCCCCCCAAAGTTTGTAAGTAACTTTCAGGAAATAATGGACTGACCAATGGTCAAATAATGGTCGGAAATAAATGTTCCCTGACCCCCCATAGTTTGTGAGTACTTTCATAGAATAATGGACTGACCAATGGTTCTGCAGAAACCATCGGCCGGACCCATGATCCGGAAAGCTGCACACAAACTTTTTGCTATACAGTAAAATGTAATACTCAACCGAGGTACAGTTTAACCTGTCTTTATACTATCTCCATCAATCACTCAAAAATTGCTGTAACAATTTGCTTGATAACCCCTAAAGTTCTAGCCTACGGATTATTCTTTTAGTTCTTTTATTTTAAATTATATCAACACGTGGAATTTGCAACCGAATGGATTTTTCATCACAGTATGGCACTATCAACACACCATGGAATTTTCATCACTCGGGCATTTTCACTACATGGAATAAAAAATATAGAATTATGTAAAATTTCTTGCCACATGGGAATTTGCCTACACGTGGTGTGTTTATTTTAATCCGAGTTTTACTTAACATTTATCTAGCAAGAGCACAATAAGTGGACTGGAGACAAATAAAATCTGTTTTAAATTACCCGTTTCACATTATTGATTGAGCGCCTTGAAACACTACATTTTGAATAATTACTTTGATACATTTTAAAACTCAAATGTATTCCTGTTCCAGTGTTTGGTCTATCTTCACTCACACACAGACACACACGGCCCCTATCGCACCTGCCACCCCCCTTCCCCCCTGTCAGCTATTCTGGGGAGAGGAATAGAAATGGGGGAACCAGACTGATAAGTGAACTATTTAGTTCATGTGTGTGGAAATAGATTACAATACTGACTTACTCAAGTTCTATGACATTATTGTCTTTTCTTTTATGCATATTACCCCACCATTAAACAATATTGTTCTTACATTAATTAGTAGAATATAATTCTCAATTTTGGATCGGATTGTACTGCGATTTTTAAGGAAGTACCATTAAACAATATTTTTCTTACATTAATTTAGTAGAATATAATTTTCAATTTTGGATCGGACTGTACTGCAATTTTTTAAGGAAGTACCTCAAACGAATTCATTTTATCACTCTCACCCTATTTTTAGTATGACAATGAATAGAACTTGCAAAGTAAATTAAACCGTTCAGAACATAACTCAGGACATGAACCTTTTATGTGTGTGGCCTGCTCCGCATGTAGTAGATTGGTGCCTGTTGTATTAACATTGTCACCTGGTCCATCTTGCCAAGGAGTCCGCGGAGCCCGACGTGGGGCAAGGCAGTGGATGTGGTCCACCCCGTTCTGGATAGTTGGCCACAGCATTTCCACCTGGCCCATAGTTGCATGGAACAGACCCTGCACCATATTGTTCGTGATCCTGGTCTGGGTGCTGCTGGTGCAGCCATGCACTCCTTTCGACAGGACACTCCCTCTCCATGTGGTCATCTGAGGCACAGTAATGACATAAGACCGCTATGTCATATGGCTCACTGTTTCCTCCTCTTCTTTGCCTCCATTCACGGCTCCTTTTCTTCCTATGTGACTCCTGATTTGGTTGCTGCTGCTGTTGTTGTTCCTGTGGTGGCTGCCGGTGGTTCTCATAGAACATCAACTGTGCTCTTTCCAATTTCTTCTTCCTCCCGTCTTCTTGTGAGAGCATGTGCCTCTCAGCGTGCAGTGCATGTCCCCACACCTCAGTGAGGTTCTGACTTTCCCATCCAATACAGGAAGTCATAACCCGGTTATGGATGGACGGGCGCAAGCCATTGATCACGGCAGTTTTTAACAAGTCACTGTAAGCCGGGTTGTCTAGTGTCACACCACAATGTTTCTGAAAGCAGTCCTCCATTCTATTTCTGTAGGTGTCACAGGTTTCATCAGCCCATTGCTTAGTGCTGTGAATTTTCGGCCAATCAGTGTGTGCTGGAAAAGCTGCTTTCACCCTGTCAAACAATGTAATAGAATAATAATATTCCATTCAGGTGAAGTTTTAGATCATTTATTAGGAAGATTCAGGCAGAGAGCAACAGCATACAGATCATTCAGAGCCAGGCCTCCTGGCCTGACCAACAGCCCATTCGGGGCACAAGCCTCCTCAACCTCCTCTACCACAGTTCTTTATACTCCACATTGTACCAAAGAGGCTTTTCTAAATGGTCTTATAAGGTATGGACTAAATATAAGAGAGACACAACCATAGCTACACAAATACACATAGCTGAGACAGTGACAGTAGCATGAAGGATTCAGATCAGCTGTTCCATTTACAGCTGTAGGTGAGTTACATTTAGCACATTCATGTGTAGAGTGGTTGACTAAAGACCCCTGCTGTGAGTTTAAACCTTCTTAGTTCAGATAAAGTTAGATAGTACAGAAATGATAGAAGAACAGGTTGGCATTCTAATTTATCCATTACATTCCAGAGTTTTTTCTTTTTGTACATGAATAATCATATTCATGTACATACGACAGGTGATTTATAGAATGCCAAATCAATAGACATTTTCCTACCTACATGTTGATATAGCTATATATTTACTCAACCATTTTTGTAGAGCTCTCTCTCTCTCTCATTTTCTAGAATTTAGTATATGTGAAATCTTTTATCTGGTTGGACATTAAATCTCTGTTTTTCAAGGCAAAGGGCCCTTAGCACGCTGGCTAATTGGGGCGATACGCGTGTCTAAACACTTCTCTCCCTTCTAAACGTTAAAAGGCCAGAGACTATGCAGTCAAAACAAATATTTCCACATTTATGGCCAATGCCCAGTTGACTAATTTTTTCTTTTAGATATCAGCTTTTATCTAAAATTCCTATATTAATTTATTCATATAAATATCAAACATATCACATGAAACATATTACAGACTAATAGACCTGGTTGTTTTAGGTTTGAAAGCTCTGAAAGCCTCTCACTCATAATGTCAAATCTATCTCTGTTTGTATGTTAAATCTCTGTTTCTCAAGACTGAGGGCTCCATACAGATTCATTTACCAATTCGGACCGCCTTTCACGGATTGATTTTGACAGTTTCCTTCTAAGGACTTTGCACCGGAGTACAGGTATTCTCCGACTTTCACGGACGGCTCGTCTTACACGACCTAATTTCCTTTTAAGGACTTTGCACCGGAGTACAGGTATTTTCCGACTTTCACGGACGGCTCGTCTTACACGACCTAATTTCTTAATTTGGCTTTCACCAACTTTGCACCGGAGTACAGGTATTTATCGATTGGATACGAATGGCTCGATTTTCACGACCAACTTTGCACAAAAGTACAGGTATTTATCGATTGGATACGAATGGCTCGCTTTTCACGACCTAGTTTATCTCACCCCAGACGTTGATATGCCAGAGATTAGGCAGTATGAACAAATATTTTCAGTTAGATATTGAATATAGTTTTCCAGTCTTCATGGCTCTTTCCTCCATCTTCACTTGGCGTACGGGTCCATTTGGTTATGTGTCTGACAGCGATCTCCAAACAGGCTAGTGGTTCCAGTAGTCCAGTGCCTCTCACGTGCAGCATGTCTCTCTGTGGCAGTGATCTCCATTGGGCTGGTGGGTCCCAGTTCAGTGGCTCTCAAATGCTCTCTGTGGCTCTCTGTGCCTTGTCCTCCTGCTGTGGCAAAGTCTCTTGTTGTTTGTATGGTGTCGATTTCGTCACCTCTGCTGCTGCATGGTGACATTGTTGGTGCTGCTCTCATGGCTGGTGACCATGCATGCTCTGTGGAAAACGCATGCTCTGCTCCTTCCCTCTGTGGCTTGAAGCTTGTGGTTTCCTTGTTGTCATCACAGACAGAATAGATCGGTCTGCAAGGTTCCAATCGTGTAGACCTTGTTGAAGATCATCAGAAGTTGATTCTGCATAGCTTGCTTCTGTAGTGGTCTCCTCTTTGTCCTCCATCGTCTGGATCTGGTCCGGATCTGCTTTGAGAAAATCTTTTTCCCAAAAAGTCCTTCACCCTTAAGTTCTTTTGATCAAGTATCCATAATCATAATTAGTTATGAAATATGAAATATTGACCCTGCTCACAGCGCCAAATGTAATAGAATAATAATATTCCATTCAGGTGAAGTTTTAGATCATTTATTAGGAAGATTCAGGCAGAGAGCAACAGCATACAGATCATTCAGAGCCAGGCCTCCTGGCCTGACCAACAGCCCATTCGGGGCACAAGCCTCCTCAACCTCCTCTACCACAGTTCTTTATACTCCACATTGTACCAAAGAGGCTTTTCTAAATGGTCTTATAAGGTATGGACTAAATATAAGAGAGACACAACCATAGCTACACAAATACACATAGCTGAGACAGTGACAGTAGCATGAAGGATTCAGATCAGCTGTTCCATTTACAGCTGTAGGTGAGTTACATTTAGCACATTCATGTGTAGAGTGGTTGACTAAAGACCCCTGCTGTGAGTTTAAACCTTCTTAGTTCAGATAAAGTTAGATAGTACAGAAATGATAGAAGAACAGGTTGGCATTCTAATTTATCCATTACATGTCCCCCAAGCAAATTGAACCGTGGCTGTAAGAGAATGTAAGAGGAAGAGAGATACATTTCAATGCAATAGCTGTCATTCTCATTTCATACAGATAACAGGTGTGTCATATCTCCCATAGAGATCAATTAGTTGCCACGGAGGTGAAAAGGGTCAAATGAGTCCGCTTTGGAGAGGAAAATCCAGATCTCCCCCCTACGTTTTTGTTCTCGTTAAAGACCACAGGTCTCCAGTCTCTCACCTGTTCTTGGAAATACTCAGGGTTTGCCTCTAAATGAGTGTATTTATTCATGCTGTCCACTCACCCCGTCATAAATTTTGCATGAAAGAAGGGTATGATGGGGTGGCACAGGCTTTATTCTTCCGACGCACAGAGAGAGAGAGATAAAGCATGGTCTCAGGGAAAGACGACGGGCTCGTCACAGTGTTGCGAATCATGAGCACGGCTGTTATTTGCTTTCACAAAGCAAGAAAATTCCAATATGCATAAGCCTCTGTCTCAGGAAACCAGTATCAGCCCCAAGCTATGGCAAATTAAAATACACACAGCCTATCCTGGGCCAATCCTGTTAATAAAAAACGTGAACTCACCTTCCTAATATCCTGGTGGACCCTCAAATGTTTATTTAACTCTGAGAGTGGTACAAAATGGACCCTTATTTAAATCTCCCGGAGTTACAAATGGATAAATTAACTCTGAGGATTTTTATTGTGTAGCTGCTCTCCGGTTAAGCTGCCTTAAGCCTAACTAATTTAGTTCATAAGCTGAATATCCAGTGGGTAGCCTGTTCCTTGGCTTGTTTTATGTGTGTCAGCATGTCAAATTACTGCTGATAGACTGCTACCACTTTGACACAATAAGAAATGTGGTTAATATTTTAGAAGGAATTCAACAGCAACTAATAATGGTGTTTTTTTGTATTTTTATTTTATTTTTGGGGGGCTTTTTTGCCTTTATTGATAGTATAGTAGAATGACAGGAAACAGGGAGAGAGAGACAGGGAGCGACAGGCAGCAGTGGTCGTTGGGAACGGGACGTGAAACCGCAACGCTCTGTCAGGCATTAGAGTGTGGTATGCACCTGGACCGCTAGGCCAGCAGGCGCCCCCTAATAATGTTTTTTTCTTCATCATACTTAACTTCATCAAGTACAGTATATACTTTCCACTATGGATAAAGATTGGCATTCATTGACATGGCATTATTGCAGGATAATTCATTGTGAAATGCAGGGGAGAAAATTGTATTCATAAATGCATGATGATCAGTAGCGTTCAGCTTCAATGCTGATTTGCATATAGAATGGCAGGGAAATGCAGCAGCACCAGAAATATTTATATATTTTGAACAAAATGCTTCGCTCAGACCATGTTGTGGAACATTTGTAATGAATGAAAAGGCCTGTACGGTACTGTACTGTCTACTGGGGTGCAAAAGCAATGACATTTTTGCCTGCCTTGAAATTCCTTCAGGTCCAGTTTTGTAGAGATATTATATTTAAAATTATGGCCTGTCATGGGCCACGTTTATCACTCATGTTTACGTTTCAATTCCAATTTCAATTTGCTCTCTTGTGAAACACCTACTGTGTTTATTATGATACCAACGTACCTTTATGATTACAACTTTCAGTGAGAGCAACGAGCACAGGCTAACTATTTGTCATGTCAACTGAGAAAGACACTGATGTCATTGTGGGCCTTTTCTCTGAATAGCAGTGTTTTTATTGCACAATGCACTTAACCCATTTAGACCTGAGGCCAGTTTTTTTTTTGTGTTTTTTTTTAATATTTACATATATTTAAAGATTTCCACAAATGTTCAAGATGAAAAAAATAATAATAGCAGATCTACAAGCTCATAGCGTGGCACTCGCTATGAGTCGAATATCTTTTTTGTTATCTGTTTTGTTGCATTAGTCGACTAATAGGCAACATTTGGCCAATCAGATTCGACTATAGAAATCCTTAGTCAGGGACAGGCCTACTGGCCAGTTGGCCAGTGAATCTTTGTCTGTTGTTATTTTTTTATTTATTTATTTATTACAAAGAAAGAGCTTTGAGGGAAGAGCTGTGTCAGTGTCTTCCTGGCTTATATGTTTTGGCTGGCACATTGCACTCAACTGGCAGAGCGAGAAACAGTTAAATATTTGCAGGGCACAAAAATAATGTCAGGGTGCAATAGGTCACCAAAGATAACATAAACCATGCCCAAGGTTTTTTGTTAATTAATTTTAAACCTGTCACGTACAGTAAGTTGACCTAAGGCTTAAAACTTGAAAACAAATTCAATTATAGATTATACTGTTCCAGGTTTCCTGTGATTATTTGGGAACAATGCCAAATCAATTAATAGACAACTGGTGATTGTAAATTTTTTCCCCCTTATTTCCATAATCTCCCCAGGAGTTTGAGCAGTTTAACAAGCGTCTGGGTGAGGTATCCAGACATGTGCGAATCCCCCTGGCTGTGTCCAATGTCCTGTGGGAGCACTGTATCCGCTTAGCCAACAGGACACTGGTTGAGGGGTAAGTAGGACTGCACTCTTTCTCAGGTTTTCTTTTCAATGTGGAGATGTGTCTATTGCAGGGTTATTAGAGTTAACTAAAACTAACAAAATAACTAAAACTAGAATTGACAAAATATTTTACTTAAAAAAAGAAATAAAAAAAGAGGCTTTACCAAAAAACTAACTGACAGTATCCAATATATATATATATATTTTTTAAATAATGAAAATGGCTGATCTACAAGATCACAACGTGATGCGTTTGTAGTTGTTTCGTTCCAACCCTCTGCATAGGAAAGTGACATGGGTGAGTTTAAAAAAAAAACGTTTTACTATTTTATACTCAAGTTGCCCAGGGCCCTCCGTCAAAATATGTCGGACATCAAGAGTGCTGAAAGCATACCAATTTCTATTTTGACTTTTAGATGAGTGATTGAAAATCAGTAGATGATTTTAAATGTGGATTTAGCTCATTTATGACTAAAATCATTTCGGACATCATTTCTGAACTCAAACTAAAATGCGCTCCCACAATGATCCCACATTTCCCACTATGTCTTACTCTCGATCATTTTAGCTTGTGGTTCTTTCCGTGGCATGCACCATTCATTGAGTATCTTGTTGAAATGAATGGTATTGGTTGTCTGATGTACGCGTGGCATAGTTTGATTTATTTTAACCCAAATACAAGTCAACTATGCAAATGACACCTGTTGGATTGCTGTTCAAATAGTTTAATTGCCTAGAATCGCTAAATAAACTCAAAGGCAGTCAGCAAACCTAAAGCCATTGGATTCACCAAGTGTCAAATTATCAGTAGTGTCTAGAAAAAGAAAGAAAGAAAGAAATACAAGCCTATGTCAGCTTCTTTTTTCCCCTTCTTTTTTTTGATGACTCTGCAAATGTGACGATGTGTGAAGCATCAATGCCAGCTGGAAATACCAGAGGACAAATCAACAATGCAGGGAAAAAGTAATCTGCAAACAAAAACACTGTTCAGTTATAGTTTACAGCCGCACTTCATCACTCAGGGATATTGTCCCCGTCGGGTGGAAACCTTGTATGTTCAAAACCATTCCTATTATTTTATTATAATAAAAACATTTAAAATAGTGAAAATAGCCGCGTCATTGGCTAATTCCACATCTTTTGTGCGACACTCTTGCACGATTACGAATAAACTAAAAGCTGAAATATGGAGATACAAGGTGTCTGCCTCGACGGCGACGATATGCTAATATGTACTGTACCTGTGGAATACTGGATTTATAGCATGAAGAATTGGGAAGGCGTAGAAACTGCGGCTCATTCATTTATCTTAGCTTTGTTTGACGGCTTTCGCCTTTTTGGTGGAGGAGATATCTGTGCTCCCAGGGCACAGTCGTAAATATTGGCCATGAGCTCGTGTCATGCGCTGAGCGGCTCGGTGAGTTATTACATCACAGTGTTTTGGAGCCTCGTCGCCTCTTGGCTTCCCAGGGAAGAAGCCTCGGGGGGGAAAAGTTGAAATTTCTCCCCGCTTTCTTTCTTATTTTCTTTCTTTTTTTCCTCTCTCAGAGAACCAGTGGTGTAAAGTAACTAAGTACATTTACTCAAGTACTGTACTTACGTACAATTTTGAGGTACTTTTACTTTACTGGAGTATTTCCAATTGTCTATCTATACTTTTACTTCTACTCCACTACATCTCAGAGACAAATATTGAACTTTTACTCCACTACAATTATTTGAAAACTTTAGTTACTTTGCAGATATAAATTATGACATTATAAAACATACTTCAACCACTTTAACCACTATCTAGGCTATTTGAAAATTGCCGATCTACTATCTCACAACGCGTCGCAATGCGTTGTGAGCTTGTAGATCTGCTATTTTCAAACATTGTTGTACTTTTACTTTTGGTACTTCAAGTACATTTTGATACCAATACTGTTGTACTTTTACTCAAGTAAATTTTTAATTCCGGACTTTTACTTGTAACAGAGTACTTCTACATTGCAGTATTGATACTTTTACTTAAGTAAAACATTTGAGTACTTTTTCCACCACTGCAGAGAACATCTGCTCATCATAACTTGGAAAAGAAACGTTCTCCTTTGCTAGGGGAATGCCTAGGATAGGTTCGCTTTGAAGCACGGTGCCAGGTTCCAGAGTCCTTTGAGACTTGAAATGGTGTTGAACTTTGGTAGAACCTTGGTTTGCGTTGCTATAACTCACTCAAGACCAAGAAAGTGGATCATATCTCTCCAGTTCTCAGATCTTTACACTGGCTTCCTATCTGTCAAAGAATTGATTTCAAAATACAGTCGTGGTTTACAAAGCATTGGCATTATTTAGGGCCAAAATCCATTTCTTCAGAGTCAAAACTAAACGTGGAGAAGCAGCGTCCATCTTTATACACCACATATCTGGGAGTGCTACAACTCTGTTCTTTTAAATCAAAGCTGATTGGTCCGTTTGCTGCAGCCTTTTATTGAGGCTTTTGTTTCATTTCTTGTTTCTCTTAGCTCTTTAATAACAATTTTATTGAATTAATAATATGAATGCGTTTCTTTTGCTCTTCCTCTTGACACTCTTCAAATGTTTTGTGTAAAGCACTTTGAATTACCTTGGTCTTGAAATGTGTCGTAAAGATTTACCTTGCCTTGCTAATTAGGCATGATATACAAGTCCAAATATTGTCTTCTGAACAAAACACAAAAAGTTAAATAAGAGGTTTCTGCCCGACAGCAACGTTATGTAATGTGCAGTAAATGCTACAAATGCTATATCATACTGTAATAACCTAATCTCTCATCACAGCGTTTGGGTTTCAGCTCACAAACGGCCTTTGAGGGAAGCAGCATGACACAGGCCCCATCCCCCCACACAAATACACCTGCCCTGCACCTGACCCGTCCCACAGTGCAATTCCCGGTCACTTGTGTTGTAAAGGACAGCTGTGGGCAGTGAAAGGCAGTGAAATGCCAGAAAAAATTACCCCCCCCCCTCTCTCTCCCTCTCTCCCTCTCTGCCAGTTCCATTATGCATGGCAGAGTGTATGTTGCGAGTGGGACTATGTGTTAAGTGTAGTTTTGGAAGGAACAGGTACTTAAAATATATCGCCAGTTCGAGCAGTGGATGTGGGAAGAGAAAAGGTGGACGGCCAACATTAACTCATTCAGTGCCACATGACGTCTAAGACGTCATGAAAAAAAAAAAATGTTCAGAACCCAAGATATGATGATTTGAAGATTTGCTGCTCCATTCACTTCTTGTTTAACTTCTTGCTGAAAAGGGCTGTATCTCGGCTCCTAAGCACTTTCTTTTTTACAATGAATTTTGGCTGTGGCACTCAGAACCAATCTTCCATAAATAAGAATGGCAGTTAACTTCCACTTTTGTTGGCAAAGTGGTAAAGTAATGTAGCTGGAGAGTTGCATGACTGAATGAGCACACCATTGAATATCAGCAAAGAGAGCAATCTTGGCAGAGATAGTTTTTACGCTTAACGTATTATGATAGCTAAAATACTAGTTTAACATACTGTGTCCAACCTCATTCGCAGTGACACAAAAAAGTTTTTCATGTATTTTCACATCTTTTTTTGGGGGTACAATAACAAATGGGAAAGAAACAGTGCAGCAGACTATCAACCTCACATGAGAAGGGACACGTTAATCTAACCATGTACTCCCCACAGTATTTTTCTTCACATTGCATTTTCTTCTCCTACACACAGTAATCAGATTTACTAATTGGCTTCCCCTGTCTGTGTCTCCTCACCCCTGGACCAGGCCCCTCGTACATACAGCCACAAGCTCACAACGCGTCGCATCGCAACGCGTTGTGAGCTTGTAGATCTGCTATTTTCAAACATTTTAGTACTTTTACTTTTGGTACTTTAAGTACATTTTGATACCAATACTTTTGCACTTTTACTCAAGTACATTTTTAATTCTGGACTTATACTTGTAAAAGAGTACTTCTACATTGCAGTACTGATACTTTTACTTAAGTAAAACATTTGAGTACTTTTTCCACCACGTGCGATACAGTCGGTCCAATACACACACGGAATCGCCCGCCGCTTCTCCTTATCACCTCCCAGTAATAAGCCTCAGCAGGATGACGTAGCGCGTACAGAGGAACCTCATTTTCCTCATAGTTCATCCCCCTTGCTTGCTAACAGGTGCCCTTGAACAGCCTGTAGGAGTCGCTAGTACAGCAACAAAGAATGCCCTCGCCATCCGGCTTACTTCCCACAAACACGGCCAATTGTGTTTGTGGGAACACCCGAACCAAGCCGGATGCACCGTGGAGGATTCGAACCCCTAGTCGACGCGGGTTGTTAACATTTCTGAACTGAAAGCCAGAACCTCCTCTCGGGCACATTTTTGACAAGCCTGGGAGAGAAAATAGGCAACGAAGAAGAGCGGAGGAAAGACAAAGAGTGGGAAACAGGGGATGCAGGTGGCAGGGAACTGGTTGCAATGGAGAGTGAGGATGAATGAAGGAAAGGAGAACAGACAGAGAGAAAAAAAAGTGTGTATGTATGTGAGGGAGAGAGAAAGAGAGACATTAGTTTGGCAGTTCTTTCCTCAATTACATCTCTGTAACACAGAAAACAAAAGTCACTGGTTGTCCTCACAACTACACATACAAACACACTTGCATACAGTAGTGAATATTGTATTCTTTGGCACAATATTGTAGATGATGCCATTTGCTGTACATTAAGGAATAGACAGCTGTTTGTTTGCACCTCTCTGACTGATAAATCAAGGACACTCCATACATACTCACATGCACAAACAGACACACACACACACACACACGCACGCACGCACGCGCGCGCACGCACTCACGCACGCACGCACGCACGCACGCACGCACGCACGCACGCACGCACACACACACACACACACACACACACACACACACACACACACACACACACACACACACACACACACACACACACACACACACACACACACACACACACACACACACACACACACACACACACACACACACACACACACACACACACACACACACAATTCAATTCAATTCAAAGGGCTTTATTGGCATGAGAAAACATACGTTTACATTTACATTTGAAAGTCAGAATCTTCAATAGATCAATTTCTATGTACCAAGATCACTGGGTGCAGGTATAGTGCCGGAATATACACAATGATTAGTCTTTAGGGTGGTTGTGTTCCGTTTGATATCCTTCTCCTATCACAGCAACTCACAAATCTTGCTGCTGTGTTTGCACATTGTTGTACTTCGCCCAGCAGATATGGGAGTTTTTTGTCATTGGTCATGTTTTCAAAATCTCCGTGTGTGGTTGTAATCTGTGGGAAGTATGTGTCTCTGATGTCTTGGTACAATGGACAGACGGTTAGGAAGTGTAGCTCGGTTTCCACTTGATTTTTCTTTGTTTTTGGGTCAGTCACGGTGCTCAGGTATTCTGCCACTGCGTATTCTCTGTTTAGGGCCAGATAGCATTCACACACACACACACACACACACACACACAAACACACACCTTCTGATCTATGCTGTAATGATTGATAACCTGATACGAGCGATACAAAAATCAATTTTCCCAGCACATGAAAAACATCTTTTCATGGGCTGGTCTAGTTGTGTGATGTAACCACAATTAAGATAAAACTCTGCTTTGAAGCCAAAAGAAAAGCAATTAAACTATCAGAAGATACTATTAATAATAATTTGAAGGCTTTTTGATGTTCATTTTGAAAAAAGAAAATACTACTACTACTAATAATAATACTTTCTCTCAAAATAGATTCCCAGGTTGATTTGTTTTGAGCAGTTTTGAGAAGTTAATTGTCTTTGTTTCCTGGTGATGTATTACCTGATAATAGGCCTAGTGTATACTGTGTAACACTTATATAAATAAGTCCCCACATATACAGCACAGTGGCATGGTGCCCTCTCTTCTTTTTCCCTTATTTCCCTTAAATTTAGAGCAGCCCAATTATTTTTCCATCCAATTTATTCGTTCTGCCAGTTAACCCTGTGTTGCTGTTGTATCTTACTGGCTCAACTGCCAGTGAGGAGACATATATCTGCTATTTTTGAATAGCCAAAGTATAAAATAATGGTTAAAAGTGGTTCAAATCTAAAATGCCGCAGATGCGTTCCCGCTCTTAATGGGTTAATTTACACAAAATAAAAAAAAGGTTAGAATACGGAGATAAGAGGTTTTCTGCCCAACAGCGATATATTTATTTCATACTGCTTGTCGAGTCTCATTTCCTCCTCTCTCCTCCTCCTGTCCCCTATAGCTATGCTAACGTAAAGAAGTGCAGTAACGAGGGCCGGGCGCTGATGCAGCTGGACTTCCAGCAGTTCCTGGTGAAGCTGGAGAAGCTGACAGACATGCGACCCATCCCTGACAAGGAGTTTGTGGAGACCTACATTAAGGCCTACTACCTGACCGAGAACGACATGGAGCAGTTCATCAAGAACCACAGGGTGAGTGGGGTGGGGTGGGGGGGGGGGGGGCACCCTGGGGCTGGGAGAGATGAGGAGTTCAGTGTTCTTGGAACGTCAGATTCTGTGGATGCATTTAAGATGCTGTCGGGTGGAAACCTTGTATGTCCAAAACGTTGCTTTTCAGGAAATGGAAAAAATGAACCTGTGTTGGAAAGGATCCAATGTAGTTATTATTTTGTCACAAGCTCTTTTTAATACTTTTCATTGGTTAAGCAATGGATAATTGACGGGTCAATAATGGGTCATTATTGATAAATAAATCCCGACAGGGTGATTTAATCAGACTGAGGGGATTTATTTATCAATAATGACCGGCTACCCGTCAATTATCCCGCTTATTACACTGCTACTTCATTAATAAATTGACCCAAAAGTAAGAACAAAACAAAGTATTTCCTTACGTTGCTTACGGCAATGAAAGTATTCCATAAGTGTTGTTCTGGGCGGACACGGTCGCCTCAGAAAACAAGGAAATTTTGATCAAATAGAATACATTTTTGGTTCAAAAGTTTTCAAAAACATTCTTGAGAGCAATGTTTAGCTGTAAAGGACATGGTGTGTTTGTTTACGTGGCTCTCATGGTGGATACAGCATAACATCAAGCAGCGCAGGTTGATATGAGCCGGTGCTCTGAGTCTTTGATTAGACAGCGGTCTGTTATTGAGCTCATCATCGGTCATTTTCCAGAAATAACACACCGCTTGAATTTAGCGATTGACCAATCAGAATCAAGCATTCAACCAAGCCGTGTAATAAATATGTATAAAACCCACAGACAGACATAACCACTTTCACTTAGTAGTGAAAATACTAGCTCTAGATGAGAATATGATACATTACCTCATCGTCAGCTGATGTCGTGCTTTTCTGACTGTCCCTATGCCCCCCCCCTCCCACCCCCGCAGGAGTACTCCATGAAGCAGCTAGCCAACTTGGTGAATGTTTGCCTGGGCTCACACATCAACAAGAAGGCTCGTCAGAAGCTCCTAGCGGCCATCGACGACATTGACAGACCAAAGAGATAGATGGATGGTGAATGACGAAACCCCCATTAACCCATTCAAATCCGGGAACGCATCTGTGTCATTTTAGATTTCTTTCAGCTATTCAAAAAATAGCAGATCTACAAGCTCATTGTGCGGCACCGAGTGCAGCGCTATGAGCTTGTAGATCTGCATATTTTTGAAAAATCGTGGAAGATTTGTGAAAAAAATGTAATATATATTTTTTTAAAGCGAACATTTGTAACTCAAATCTTTGCTTCTGGGGGGGTCCCTGGAACAAAATATTTTGAGATGGGGGTCCGCGGCCAAACGCATATCTAAAAATGTTTTCTACATCCTAACAGTATGTTGCTACTGTAAATCAGTGGTGCTCCAACTTTTCCATGTCAAGGACCCCCAAAATGATATGTATTTGGCCGTGTGTTGGGACCAGATTCCCCATCTGCCCACAGCCTGTCGGGGTCCGGTGACCAGGAGAGAGAGGGAGAAAGAGCCGAGGAGAGAGTAAAGAGCTGAGTGACGTTAGTGAGGCCACAGATGTCAAATATTCTTCCTCTGATTCACATTGGCTCTAGCTATTTTTAAATTCATCCCTTACTCTTTTTTATCCCCAAGTTCCTCTGATGATACTTTGGGTCTCACCATCTCGGCTGCTGATACCTTAACCACACATTATGTCAAGGACCCCCAAAATTATATGTATTTGGCCGCAGACCCCCATCTCAAAATATTTTGTTCCAGGGACCCCCAGAAGCACAGATCAGAGTTAAAAATGTTTGCTTTAAAATATATACCTACCTATATTCAGAGATTTGCACAAATCTTCCACGATTTTCTAAAAATGGCAGATCTACAAGCTCTGCTTATTTTGAATAGCCAAAGAAATCTCATAATGACACGGATGCGTTCCCGGTCTTAATGGATTAAAAATGGACTCTCCCACAGAAGAACACCCATAGTTACACTAAAGGTGGAGCTTCAGTGTACGTATGTACAGTTTGGAATGAGCTTCGCACACACACAGACACACACACGCACACACACACACACACACGCACACGCACACACACAGGTTGAGGTACATTCAACAAACAACACAGAGCAATTAAAAAGTCCCCTAAAAAGGCTCTACATTATATGAAACCAATATAGCAGTGATTCTCAAACTTTTTCATGTCAAGGACCCCCAAATTGATGTATATTTGGCTGCGGACCCCCGTCTGAAATGATTATGTGCCAGGGACCGTCTGAAGTGATTTGTGTTGTAAAATTTCACCACAATTATTTAAAAAAATTCAAAAGTTTCACAAAATGTTTCAAAAATAGCCAATATACAAGCTCACAATGCGTCGCAACGCAACGTGTCGTGAGCTTGTACATTGGCTATTCTCGAATAATCGAAGTACAACATAGGCTTAAAGTGGTTCAACTGATCCTCATTTTGAGAGCCACTGCCATATAGGATCTAATGTTTCCATACGGTGGGTCATTCTTGCAAAAGAGATGTATTTTTCCTGGTTGAATAAAGGTTCAATTTAAAGGAATCTGTGCTGATATCAACCCATTTGTATTAATAGCTGTATATTTATGTGGCTATTGGCTAACATACATGTAAACGCTGTCTTTGTATAGTACAGTATGTTACTCTGTCCGTAATGACTCGGTAGACTATATCATCAAGACATTTGGTGGTCAAAGGTCAAGATTTGATGTTGAGCCCCATCACTTAGTTATGCATACCTCTAAGTAGTCCTTCTTTAACATTTGTGACTTGTTGAATGCACCTCACATCCTGAAAATGAACTTAAGTACTTCAACTCCAGGTCACACTCCCATAGTCACTCTGTACACAGTGACTATGATGCATGCTTTCATTTTCCTCTCAGTAACCGGCGCCGCTACAGTCGTGCTGCATTTCTGTGTTTGTGTGTGACCACACGATTACTCACAAGATCACAAGATTACTTCTCTTCAGGCATCAAGAAAATATAAGGAAGGGTTCTTGTGTGTTGGCTTTTTAATGATAAATTCATTGAAACGTCAAGCGGTCCAACAAGGAATGTAGATCAATGAAGTGACTGTGAATATTGCTGCTTCTGTCCTCAAAATATGCTTTCCTGACACGGCTCCAATAAGGCTTGTGTACCTCGAAGGTAATATTAATCACTTAACGAGAGATGCATTGTAATGCCTGTAACTCATGTGCGTAACTCCCTATCGTTTTCGAATTTTGCGCAAAATCTGACGGGTCTCTAGATCTGGGGTCTTTCTGTGAAATTCACATGCTTACAATCTCAGCCTCCATTTGACAAGACGCATCGGACGTGATTAATTATTTTCCCTGAGGTTGTGCCAGTGGAGACAGACGTGGCATATGTTGCCCTTTACGTCTCTATTATTAGCTATTGCACGCCATGCTCTGTATTATTTAATTTACTGGTGTCAACTGTACCTGACTGGATGCTACAGTATGCTCCACTTTCTTTTGTTTTTTTGTTTGCTTATTTGTTTCATCCACGAATGATGTAATATAATACTTATTTTGAAATTATACATGATTGTAGGTAACATTAATTATACCGTACTGTTAATTAATTATAACATTTAGATTGCATCTGCGCCAGCGGTTATGTTTGTTCGTCCTCTGTCATTACTTGATGAAGAAATTATTATTATTATTATTATTATTATTATTATCATTATTACTGATTTGCTGGTTCTGTCCCGGTAAAGAAGATGTGTTGCTTACTTTGCAAATCAAGTTCCGCCCCTTTAGTAAAACCCCTTTAACCCTGAAGTCCCATTATAGGCATTTCATTATTGGCCAAGATTGTTCATGAATAGCCGATCTACAAGCTCTCAATGCGTAGTGATTCGACACGTTGTGAGCTTGTAGAATGGCTATTTTTGAAAAGATTTTGAAGAAATTTGTTTTTTTTTTAAATATAGGGTGGTTAATCAATAAGTTTGCACAGTCAGTCACGTATTGGTCCAAGTTAGCAGCCTATTGGTGGAGACAATACAGTAGATAGGGAAGAACAAAACCTATCCACTCATCTATTTTAGTTTATACTGTATGTCGACCATCTATTCCTGGAAGACAGATTGATTTAAAAAAGTCCCAGTTTTTAATACTACCTGTAATTCCATCATTATTTTGTGCACAATAAGACTGTAAAATATGAATGTTTTATTTATTTCCTGGTGTTTGCGTTTTGTTTTGGGTTCAGGATTATTTTCTATATAATAACTGCTGGAAGTGTGCTGTCATCTGATCCCTCTCAGTACTCTGTAACTTGTCGACTGTAATGGAATTACTATTTAAACGCGGATAAATTGTGTTAAGCCTCAAGTGCACTAAAGTAAATAATAAATGTCAGAGTTGTTGTAAGGAAAGATGAAAAAAATATTGTAATAAACACACTAACCGTGGACACTTTATTGCTTTGTATTTGATTCATTAGCTCATCAGATCACCCACATACCAAAAGCAGTCAGTCGTTGAGGTCTTTTCATTGTTACAATTGGCACTCACATTAAATAGCTGCGTAGTCTAAAGCTCAAATTTTCAAAGTAGGGGCTGCAAGGCAGGCCAACGGTAGCCTGGGGTCCAGACTGCTTCCCTACGTTCGGCGGATTTCTTTTTCTCACTCGCTATACAGTCTGGAAAGCCTCCTATCTCCGTGCACAGCACGAGTGAAAACGACTCGCGGCTTCTGATTGGTCTTTAGGGAGGGGGGGGGAGGGGCGGGACCAGTGTTGTCCAATGTAAAACTCGAGTCCCTTTCTGACTTGCCTACGTAATTGAAATACGAGTCAAATAGGAGGCTGGCCAGACCGATAAGCAAAGTGAGAAAAAAAAATCTGCTGAACGTAGTGAATCAGGCTGGATCCCAGGCTAGGCTAACGGAGAGAGGAGTGCATTTTTTAAATAATCATAAAAGAATAATATAAAAGGTTTAATTTCAATTCATAACATTATTGTTAACCCGGCGTCCCTATTTTTGACTTTCCATTATTGTCATTACTGTTATTATTGAAAATGTTTCAGACATTATTTTGAAAGATTCCCAAAATAACAAATAGCAGATCTCAAGCTCAGCAAGAATAGTGGAAATAGCACGAAACACATGTTTACCTTCTGAATCTCTGCTGCACTACGGCTGAACCTTTGAGTAGCTCTCTATTCTAATGGGACTTTTCTCTAAAACTACTGCTAAGATTATGAGATCTGGCTGTCAGCCTGTGACCGTCCTGTTGGATAGAAGTACAGTACTCCATCTTTAGGAATCTATTGATCTGGCAGAGGTGTGAAGGGGGTCATCTTGACTTTTTCATGACTCGTGTTTTACCATAAATTAGCATTTTTTATTATTTATTTATTCCCATTAATAGCTGTCTGGCTTTGTAAGTTATTCACAGAATATGGCAAAAAGGAAATAGTTTCAGTAATTGATCCACCACACAAAGGGAAAAATAAACAGCCTCCAATCTGGCCACAATCCACTCTACACAGTAAAACAGACTTGAGGCAAACCCCAGTCTAACTGGGGATGTGTAGTTTAGTATTATTGTTATTAGTTTACAGCAGTGGTTTTCAACCTTTTTTGCAGCAAGGACCCCCAAATTGACACATATTAGCCCATGGACCCCCATTTGAAAAGATATGCCAGGGTATCATCATCATTAGTGTTCATTTAACTCTGGGAGTGTACAAATGGAACCAAATGGACCCGTTAGGGTCCATTTGGTTCCATTTGTACACTCTCAGAGTTACAGACACATAAGGGTCAATTTGGTTCCTAACTATTAATTTGACTGGGGACCCCCTGGAACCCCCTCAAGGACCACTGGTGGTCCCCGGACCACTGGTTGAGAACCACTGGTTTACAGTATGTACACATGTCTCTCAGCCTACACCTGGCCTCCATACTAGGTGAGTTGAGAGCCAGTTATTCCCAGCGCTGCATGTGGAGTTTGCAGTGGACTGTATCACTAAGCTGCTCTTTTCCCCTGATATTAATATTCACTTCATTCACTGTGACAGCTCTCTGACTCACCACACAAATGTTTCCAACCGTGTCTCAGGAGCAGACAAATGAGACAGTCCTCTGTATATAAACACACAGTTCAACTGCCATATGGAGCTTCTTGTAAATCTCTACACACACGTTTGGTTGACTGTGCACTTTACACATTTACACCAGTTAAGACTAGCTTAGACTAATACATGGCAGCTGTTTGCTTTAACACATTGACTGCCAATCACGTAGATCTACGCGAACCGCTTTAAAGCCGCCACGTGCCAATCGCGTAGATCTACGTGAAGTGAAAAAAAAAAAAAAACGTTTTTTTTTTCCAATTTCACCCAAAGACCAAGGAGATATGATTAGTTGAAGATCTAGACTCCTATCCACTTCCTTGTTAACTTAAAACTTAAAAATGCTGTATTTCGGCTCCTGAGTACTTTTTTTTTTCCAATGAAAAACTCTGGCACTGGCTAAAAAAATATGAAATAATTCTGGCAGTCAATGTAAAGGTGTTGTAATTGATATATATATGTATTTATTTTTAAACGTTTGTTAAAGCATCACTCCAGCTCTTTAATAAACAGAAAATACTTTCAGGTGGGTCATCCAATCAGGAGAGAGAACCCATTCATCAGCTTCAATTATTCCAGTTCCAATTTTGTCTGCAAATGTTTTGCTTCATCACTTCCAATGTTTATCCTTTATGAGTTCTCTCATACTGACCTGAAAATGTCATTTACATTTACTAAAGAGCTCGAGAGACAGGGAGACCCCTGTTACTGAACAAACACTCTGCACTAATGATTAGTATGGGAATATAAAGCTATATCAATTAGGAAATTGTGTGCATATCTTATACCCGTTTTAGGCCAGGTGCTGGATAACAAGGCAGAGATCATGGGAAATACCTAATTGTTGCATACATCTAATAGTTTTAAACCTTGTTTTGGAAGAATAACAATTACATTATGCTAAAATGCATGCATGTATTCTCTCAGTGAATCATATATCTATTTCTCACCACAAATGGGGATCTTTCATAAGCGATTACCTAGGGTGGCATTTGGATGTGGGGTGCACGCACGCACGCACGCACGCACGCACGCACGAACGCACACACACACACACACACACACACACACACACACACACACACACACACACACACACACACACACACACACACACAGGAAGATGTACTTCCAGCCATTCTATTTGGCTTCATCCTGAAAGAAAGACAATAACCAGAGAACCATGAGCACTTAAGACAAATCCACTTCCTCTCTTACAATGACAGCCAGTGCATTCATTTTATTACAGCTGTCATCCTAATATAGACCTCTCCACAGATCAATTCTCAAGAACATGGGAATGTTTGGTTGATGGTGTGTGTCCATGTGCAGTACATGCACTGCTATTTTCTGTCTCTGGTGGCGTGTTCACACCAATACTCCCCCCACTGAGATCTGAGGACACTTAACTCACATACTGACATAATGGAATGACTCGGACGGACCAACGGTTTGTTGTTCACTCGGAAGGTGAATGCATATCTTAGAAGTTTATTCGGAAGAAGTGCAACAAGCAACAGCATCTCTCAGTCTAGCAGGCTTGGCCTGCATCTCTCGTGTCCTCTCAATCAGCCCATCTCTCTCCCTGATATCCTCCCCCCAAGTCTCTCACAGTCACTTTAGGTCTCAGCAGGAATTCAAACAAAGTACTGTCCACCTGTGTGGACAGTACTTTGTCCACACAGGTGGGGTGTGGCCCCCCATGAAAGGAGTTACTCGCCTGGCCACCTACAACAGTTGTTGTGGAGCAAATGGAACCTCATGATATGCATACCATCATGAAATGATAGATCAATATTTAACAGTCCAATATTGCCATAACAGTAGAGCTTGTATGTAACTGCTTCCCTGATTGGCCAAACCAAACTGTCGGCTTCACAGATTGGCGAAGTGTCACGCAACGTTTGTGCTGCTGAGCCAATTTAAGTGACAGGGAATGCAATGGAACAGAAAGCGGGCAAAAGCCACAATATGGAGGTACATAATAGAAGAATGGCAGTAACGTTGGAATGGGTGAAGAGAAGGAAGGCTTCTTTCTCAAATTCAAAGAAAAGTGGGCAAGAACAGAAGTGGTACAGTATGGGACGTACTGTAGGAGAGAGGAGGCTACATGTACTGTATGATGACCATGTATGCCCAACTTGCATCGTTCACAACACGCATGGCCCCAGGTAGGCCGGCGCCCAAAGGGCCTAGTTTCTGTAAAGCAAGAAGTTTGTTTGAATTGGACTCTCAATGGACCGATGATCAGTGCCATTTCTTATTCTTGATCAAATAGCTTCAGAATACACATTGGATCATGCAATCTTTTCTTGCACCTTTGGAAATAACCTCCCTATTGTGCAGAATGAAAAATCAATGTTGTTCTCTTTTTAAAATTTATATTGATTCTGATTCTTTACTTACGAAAAAAAGGGCCAGTGTATTTGATACATCTAATTTCAGATACAATAAGAGATGAGGTCTTTTTCTTCTATAGGGAACCAAATACTGTCAATTTCATCCCTTCAGTGTCTGATGCCTGTGTTTTTTTTATCACCGTCTCTACCTGAGGCTATAATCCATTCTTATTGTGTTCCTTGCAAAGGTTTAGTCAGTTTAGTCTCTTTAAGTGACTTTTGATCTCTTAACATTCAGCTAAGTCTTGCTTTTGCGGAGATATTGCATTCAGCTACGTGTACAGGTGTGCATGCATACGTGCGTGTATGAGTGCGTGTGCCTGTGTATTTCCTGTGCGTGTGTACATACGTATGTATGTGTGTCCCCGCAACTAATCTACCAGCAGTTTAAATACCTCAATTCCGGAATATTTCTTCTAATCAGTCGACGATAACTATGTTGATTATGTGAATTCATAATTGCAGAGCACCCTCCAGGTTACGGGATATGCATCAGTCAGGCTATGGGGGGTTTCTGCAATATCTTGATTTAGGGCATCCCTGCACACATTAGCTGTTATTGGTGGAGCAATATACTTGGTGTGTGTGCTCTGATGGATCTGTTTATTGTATATGGATATATTGTGTGTGTATATGGAGAGGTTGTGTGCTGCTACAGTACAGTATGTCACCTGTGTTCTCTCAAATGTCTCCCAAGGGAGGCAATAAATGCTCATAAACAAACGAACAAGCACGCACATCCAGTCTGAAGTGCAAGGTGCAGGACAGATTTCAGACTACAAAATAAAAATGACAAATAAAATAAATGCTAACCTTGAGGATCTTTAACACTAATTGGTTTCTTATGCCTTCGAGACAGCTTTTTAAAAGACAGTCAAACAGCAGTATTATACATACTGTATTGCTGACCAGAATCCTACCCAGCATGCTCAGCGAAAGTAAGCAAAGATACTTGAAACATTGGTGAGTATCATGCTGTGGTAGATTGTTGCTAGTATTTATTTCAGATCATATTTTCTTTTCTTTTCCCGGCCCTTCCAACATTGTGTATCTCAAAACCAGACCAAAAACAGAAATGTGGTGATGGCTGTTGGGTCTAAGAATAATAACAAATCAATCTGCCTCTGTATCTCAAGATTATTGTTTTTGTTAGGGTTTATTTATGGGCTTGCTCTACATATTTTTTCCCCTTCATCTGAAATGTGTGTAAACTAAATGTAGTGTCTTGTTGTCCCAAAGCACAATCTGAATAGGTTATATTTGTATTTCCTGTTTATGTAACCTCTGAGCACTTGTTTGCTTCATGAGGAGAGCTGTATATTGAATGTGTGTCAATATCCAAGCAGGCTAACAGAATTGTGTTGATGCTTCTTGAAGTAAGAGTGAACTGCCTCAAACTAATGACTTTTGTGTCTTCCTCTTTAAGAAGTTTCAGAGCTAACTCCATCTATCATACAGAACATTTGCATTTACAATGCACAGCAGTCTTCTATGAGTGATTAAGAAACACCCATGACCTTTGGTATGTAACACATTTAGAATTAGGGTTGCGTCTCTCTCCCATTGATTCTGAGCCTGCAAATCGAAGGTGCTTAAGTGTTTTGGTCATTGCATACGTTAAAAAGATATTGCCCTTCAGGTAGCATCCAGACTAACATACTGTATTACTGACATAGCATTTCGGACTGGCAATCCTGACTCAGCAGCATAAAGACACTCGGTTTTAAACGTACCTCTCTATTTACTTTATATTCTATTGATGTGCTTGTTTCATATTAAATGCAGTCTCCAACTACAGATTAATACTTACAACATTATACACAACTTGCATTAGTGTAACAGGACAGAACATACTGTAATGACCAGTGGGTTTCAGATCAGAAGGAGAAGTAAATATTTTACGATCTACACGCTCACAACTCGTAGTGCTCTAATCTTTCACTGAAGAGCACACAATAGAACTGGTTGAGTGTAAACCCTGGTGGTACAGTGATACGATAAATGCCACCCAAAGCAGAGATTGTGAGTTCAAAACTCAGAGAAGTCTCTTGGTTCAAAAAAGATTTTTTTCTTGTTTCGTTTTTTACCGAATGGGAGGAGAGGGAGAGCAAGGAGAAAAAGAAAAATCAACAGTAGAGATGGTGGAGATATGTGACAGAAGCTAGCTGCTGCATGCCAATGATGCTAATGTTAGTAATTGTCTAACTTCTTAAAGAGGAAGACACAAAAGTCATTAGTTTGAGGCAGATAAATTACTGATAGCATTCTTTCTATGTTGGTGGGGAAATGTAGGGTTTGTGCGTGATGAATCTAAAACTTGCCTTACATTTATAGGAAGGGGGGGAAACAATAATTGGATTGAATATGAATTTCACTTAATAAACTTACAATATCACTGGTGTTCACCGTTCACTTAGGCTACGGGGTTGGGAAAAGCCATCTAAAACTTAAAATGCAATCAAAAATCCATAATTCAAGTTGCACAAAGACGTGTCTTTTCAACAGATGTCTCTACCCACTGGGCACACAATACAACAACGCCCAAACGCCGTGCATACGCCGTCCATACGACGTCCGAGTCAGACGTGTGTCGACGTCGTTTCAGCGTATTTTTTGCAAAACAGCTGCTGACTGATTTTTATATTTGAAAACAAGGCCAAACGAAACGAACCATACAAGCAACAAGGTCTATGAAAAGAAGGCCAAACGAAGCGCTTTCACACATATACCTTGCCTTTTGGAAAACAGCCGATCTACAAGCTCACAACGCGTCCCCACACCCACCTGCACTTTCACAACCAACGCCAAAACACACTACCACCAATATGGCCCCTAAACCGCTTACAATAGGCCAACATGGCAACACCAAAGCGTGCTTCTACACCATAGACCCCGCCCACTCTCGCCAGAGAGACACATTTCGTGGCTGCCTCCGTGGTGTGTGTGTGTGTGTGTGTGTGTGTGTGTGTGTGTGTGTGTGTGGGTGTGTGGGTGGGTGGGGGGGAGATGATCGCACCACAACTTGAGTCCGCGGCCGTGTATGCGTGGACACGCACGTGCGCATGCACGTTGGGGAGGCACGTGTCACAATGTACATTATTTGTGTTTGCACGACGCCCGTGTGTGTGTGTTCGCGACGGGCCACGGGCCGCATGAGGATGTACCGTGGTGTGTGTGTGTGTGTGTGTTTGTTTGTGCGCGCTCGCGACGGCTCGCGCGCGCGCGTGTGTGTTGGCGACGGCCGACGGGGAACGGCTCCGCCTGTTAGATCTTTATATGCGCGGGTGTTTGTGTGTGTTATGTTCCTCCACGACGGGATGTGCGTGTGTGTGTACACACTACACCATTGGTTCTCAAAGTGGGGTCCGGGGACCCCCAGGGGTCCTTGAGGGAGTTCCAGGGGGTCCCCAGCTAAATGATAGATTAGGCACCAAATGGACCCTTATGGGTCTCTAACTGACAGTGTACAAATGGAACCAAATGGACTCTAACGGGTCCATTTGGTTCCATTTGTACACTCTCAGAGTTAAATTAACTCTCTCAGTGCCACGCCCTGAGATATCCCGAGTTTTTCCCGAGTACCCTCAGTGCCAGCACGAGAAATCCCGAGTTTTTACTTTTGACTGTGGTCGCGCTATTCTGTTTATTTTTCATGATCACTTTCGCTTCCTGACTCCTTCAGACTCACCCGGAGCCGGATGTAAAAAAAAATAATTTATTTCCGGGTCACGTTGTTTTTCTCCGGTGATTTTCGACCAGAATAGGGAAAGTCACGGTTTTTCACACGGTATAAAAAGCGAACGGAGAGGTCCACGTCTACTCTCTTTGGTCTGGGTGACGATCAGTCATCGTAGTCGTGTATCGCATCGTAATTTAGCCCGATCAACGATTGTCGAAAATGTCAACATCCGGTTATGACCGGATATGACGTGAGCCTGTTTGGGAGGGGGCGAGTGAGCCAGCGAGGTCATCAATGTGTCGATTTGTTGCTCTCTACTGGTAGAACTGTATTATGGGTTTAAAAACCCAATCAGATCATTTATTTGAATGAAAAATTACAAAAAAAAAAAAAAAAAAAAAACGCAAATTGCTGGCACTGGGGGAGTACTTTATGAAAATACTCTTGGCACTGAAAGAGATTTATTTAACATACATTTTACGATATAAACTGGGGTCCAAGGGATAGAAATGCCATTAAATGGGGGTCCGTAGCCCTAATGCATGTCAAACTGGGGGTCCTTCAAATTAAAATGGTTGAGATTCACTGCTAGAGCCGTAAAAAAAATCTTCTCTTATGGGGGTCCCTGGCATATCTTTTCAAATGGGGGTCCGCGGGCTAACAAGTGTCAATTTGGGGGTCCTTGCCATGAAAACTTTGAGAACCATTGCACTACACAGTACAAACTCACTTTCGATCCCTGATAAACTGTCTGTTCTCAGCGCATAAGCCAAACTGCACACTTTGGGTGCTCATATCCCCCTATAGTAGGGGGCACTAAGTGAAAAATTGTTACGCGGCGGATAAAAGCATGAAATTTGATACAGATGTCCCTTGGGTCATCCTAAAACATCCTAGAAGGGGTGCCCAAAAAAATCTTAAACAGGAAGTGAGTTATGGACAAAATCCAAAATTGCCACCTAAACTGTTGACCGTTGACACAAAAGACACCAAAATAATCTCCAAAAAGCATAAAATGTGGCACACATGTCCCTTGGGTCATCCTAAGACATCCTAGAAGGGGTGCCCAAAAAAATCTGAAACAGGAAGTGAGTTATTGACCAAATTGAAAATGGCCGCCTAGTGTTGTCGATTGACTCAAAAGACAACTAAAGAATCTCCAAAAAGTATAAAATGTGTCACACATGTCCCTTGGGTCATCCTAAGACATCCTAGAAGGGGTGCCCAAAAAAGTCTTCAACAGGAAGTGAGTTATTGACTAAATTGAAAATGGCCTTCTACAGTGTTGGCGATTGACTCAAAAAGCCTATAGAATCTCCAAAAAGCATACAATTTGGCACATATGTCCCTTGGGTCATCCTAACACGTCCTAGAAGGGGTGCCCAAAATAATCTGAAAGAGGAAGTGAGTTATTGACTAAATTGAAAATGGCCGCCTACAGTGTTGAAAGATGATGCAAGATACCTAAAGAATCTCATAAAAGCATGAAATGTGGTACAAATGTCCCTTGGGTGATCTGAACGCATCCTACAAGGGGTGCCCAAAAAGGTTTTAAACAGGAAGTGACCGCCTAAAGCAGTTGACACAAAAGAAAACATAAAGGGACGTCATAAAAGTGTATAATTTGGTACGTACATTGAGTGCTTCTTAATATATCCTAGAAGGGGTTATTTATTTGTTTGTTTGCTTGTTTATTAAACTTTTTAGGAAGGGACCATGTTGAAGAAATTCTAAATGGCTGTTTAAACAGTTGACCATGGCAGTCTGCATATTATGCAGACTCAATACGACAGGTTATGCAGTGCATAACCTGCCGTATTTTGTAGTCTACCTTCTGTTTTCATTTCTACATCACTTATTTATTTTACTTTCTGCATTATTTTTTTATTGTACTCTTTGAATCTTCTTTATTTATCTAGCTCTGCATATTCTTATTTTACTCTCTGCATCTTATTTATTTTGCACTCTACATCTTCTTGCTTGTTTTACACTCTATCTTCTCATGTGTATTTTCTTCTTGATCATTACTGTTTTTTTTGTGATTAGTGTTTAGTAATTACATGTATTCATGTGTGCCATTTCGCAATTACCAGCACATTGGCATAATGCTCTGCAAGGTAACCCAGCATCCCGGCATCTACACTTTCTCGAACAGAAGGGCTCAGCTTTGCAGCCACACTTGAGTTCTCTACAAACTTAAGCAGCCTCTGGCAAGAGTGTCCATAAAGGTGTCCACGAATCAGCGACTTTAATCCATCCATATTTGTCAGGAGATGGTAGAGATTGCATAGCTTTCAGGCTTCTGGACCAAATGCCAGATTGGCTGCTCGATTTGAATATTGTAGCAGTGCAGCCCGTGTGGGAGGAGTGTTTTCCATTTAGAGACTATTAAAACTTTTTTTTTGGCACCCCTTAGGATGCATTCAGATCACCCAAGGGACATTTGTACCAAATTTCATGCTTTTATGAGATTATTTTTTATGAGTGTCTTTTGCATCATCTGTCAACACTGTACACGGCCATTTTCAATTTAGTCAATAACTCACTTCCTGTTTCAGATAATTTCAGGCACCCCTTCTAGGATGTCTTAGGATGACCCAAGGGACATATATGCCAAATTGTATGCTTTTATGAGATTCTTTAGTTGTCTTTTGAGTCAATCGACAACACTGTAGGCGGTCATTTTCAATTTTGTCAATGACTCACTTCCTGTTTAAGATCTTTTTGGGCACCCCTTCTGGGATGTCTTGGGATGACCCAAGGGACATGCCAAATTGTATGCTTTTATGAGATTCTTTAGTTGTCTTTTGAGTCAATAGATAACACTGTAGGCGGCCATTTTCAATTTTGTCAATAACTCAGTTCCTGCTTAAGACTTTTTTGGGCACCCCTTCTAGGATGTCTTAGGATGACCAAAAGGACATGTGTGCCAAATTGTATGCTTTTATGAGATTCTTTAGTTGTCTTTTGAGTCAATAGACAACACTAGGCGGCCATTTTCAATTTAGTCAATAACTCACTTCCTGTTTCAGATTCCTTTGGGCACCCCTTCTAGGATGTCTTAGGATGACCCAAGGGACATATGTGCCAAATGTTATGCTTTTTGGAGATTATTTTGGTGTCTTTTGAGTCAACGGTCAACAGTTTAGGTGGCCATTTTGAATTTTGTCCATAACTCACTTCCTGTTTAAGATTTTTTTGGGCACCCCTTCTAGGATGTTTTAGGATGACCCAAGGGACATCTGTATCAAATTTCATGCTTTAATCCGCCGCGTAACGATTTGGCCATTTATGGTGGTTAGTACCCCCTACTACTACGGGTATGGTCTAGTGTTAGTAATTGTCTTTAAAATGGGGGGTGGGTGAATGGTTAGAGTGCCGGCCTGCCTGGGAAGCCAAAGGTCCCAGGTTTAAACCCATTTATGTGTAAAGAATGCTAGTAACTTGTGTGTTTAATTTCTAATTCTATCCCTTTTAAATGTAACTAAGCCATATGGACAAACAAATGTCACGTCATTAACCTGTTAACATGTGGTGTGGTGCAGCCCCACCCCTTGTTTGATTGATATTAATATAGTTCAGCCAAGGACATATAATGAGGACCTAATTTGGTACAATATGACAGACAACTGATGTAGTCCAAACATAATTTAAATTCATTAACTCATTATAGTACATTTCCATATAAAAACACCAGATGGCACTGGCTCAGGAGGTAGACATCCAGAACAAGGAAAACTATGACAGAAAAGAGAGTCAGGTGGCTCACTCTGTTGAGAAACTGTTCCCAAGGTCATGTTTTCAACTCCTGCCAAGGGTGTTTTAGGGTCAATGATGTGACACTCATTTTCTTTTGTCCATGTGGTTTAGTTAAGTTTAAAAGGAAATAAGTCGAAAAGTGAAGAAAAGGCCGCACACTCATAGCCACGATGCAGGATAATTTATTACCAGAATACCAGCGTTTCGACCTGGAAAGGTCTTCTTCAGGGATTAACACAGTGTTGATTCACTTCCACATTCACTTTTAATCTGAATAGTTCCGTTTCCAGCACTGCAATCTTTTGAAGCAGTTTTTGATAATCCTCTGCTGAAATGGTAGGGTACATCCTGGGGCCTATTACACGAAAGGCCTGGATTTAAGTCAAATCCAGGTTTGACAAAGTCTGGTCCGTACAGCCTGGTTTATTCCGTTCCATGAACGCCAAGCCAGGCTGAAAAGGAGCGACTTTGTCGAGCTAGACCTTGTAAAGCCAGGCTGTGTCGAGCCTATCCTATAAAAGACCATGAAAGTCGATGAACTAATCTTTTAAGTGTCTTGTTCAGGGATATTTTGACACATTGTATCGGCCTGGGATCGAACAAGGATCTATGGCTTGCCAGGCAGGCTCTCTGACCATTCAGCTATGGCCACATCACCATTAAAGATTCTAACGCAGTTCTACTCTGTAACAGTAAAGGGGTTTCAGGGGAAACCAGCAAAATGAGGAATAATATAATAAAAGACTGTCTTGCTAATAAAGTGTCATGTCTCTCTTTTTTTTTTACAATGTATAAGATATTACCTTTATATTATTTAATACATTTTGCATTTCATCCTCTATATATTGTCCAGCAACCTTTATGATAAAGGCGAAAAAAGATAGTAGACCCGTGGGAGCCAGATTGCTCAGATGAAGTTCCTGTGCTGGGATTCGATCCCATGATCTTGTGGTCTGAAGTCAAGAGCTCTTTTGACTGAGCTATGGATAGAGCAGCCGCAGTATAAGCAGAAGTCACAGATTCAACTCGCACCAGGGTCAAAAACTTTATATTTGAAATCCGAACGTTTATGCAGATGAATGAACGGGTCAAAAATGGAGAAAGTGCAAACACCAGGTTGAAGTTCATCCATGACGGTCATGACAGATCCAGACTGCACTAGCGATTTGTTTAAAATCTGGAAATTACATCTACTCTGTTAAAAAAATCCTGGGGGGGGGGGAGGACGACCCCCAGCGTGGTCAAGAGCCCCCCCCCCCCTGGGAAAAAATCTACTACAAAAGGCAAAAAGTCACGTGACTATCAAGTATTTTGGTCTCATGTTGTTGCCGTGACACCTGCTGGCTGAAAAAAGTCAATGCAGGGCTTCACTGACAACATAATTATTCATAGCATATTTTTATTGTGTACATACATTATGTAGATAAATTACTGATAGCATTCTTTCTATGTTGGTGGGGAAATGTAGGGTTTGTGCGTGATGAATCTAAAACTTGCCTTACATTTATAGGAAGGGGGGGAAACAATAATTGGATTGAATATGAATTTCACTTAATAAACTTACAATATCACTGGTGTTCACCGTTCACTTAGGCTACGGGGTTGGGAAAAGCCATCTAAAACTTAAAATGCAATCAAAAATCCATAATTCAAGTTGCACAAAGACGTGTCTTTTCAACAGATGTCTCTACCCACTGGGCACACAATACAACAACACCGAAACGCCGTGCATACGCCGTCCGAGTCAGACGTGTGTCGACGTCGTTTCAACGTATTTTTTGCAAAACAGCTGCTGACTGAGGTCTGACTCGGACGTCGTATGGACGGCGTATGCACAGCGTATGGGCGTTGTGTATAGGGCATAGCAGTGGCGGCCATTTTCTGGTTCCACTTTTCCCATTGACATTTCCAAAAAAAATTATATCAATTAATTTAAGCCTAGAATCAAGCCATCCAGGGTCCTGGTGAATCATGACCATAAAACATTTTTTTCTGTGATTTTTAAAAAATGTATAATTAATTATATGATATACTATATTTAATAAATACCCTTTGTTTTGCCGTTTTCAAAAACGTTTTTTCACAGAATCAAACGTTTTATGGTCATGATTCACCAGGACCCTGGATGGCTTGATTCTAGGCTTAAATTAATTGATATAAATATTTTTGGAAATGTCAATGGGAAAAATGCATTGAGTATTTTGAAGTGGAACCAGAAAATGGCCACCACTGCTATGCCCTATTGTGTGTGCCCAGTGGGTAAAGAGATATCTGTTGAAAAGACAGATCGAACGTCTTTTACAACTAATGTGTTTTATATTATATTATATTATATTATATTATATTATATTATATTATATTATATTATATTATATTATATTATATTACGAAAAAAACATCACATGGATGCACCTGGGACGTATCATCAGTGTTGTAGCCTGGGGTCATAGGATGTTTCGGGTCTCGCAACATACACCCTCGCCCAGGTGACCCAGCCAGGGTTGATCAAGCCCCGACTTACGTCCCAGATAGCTACCCACGGTCAGTCCTAAATAGGGAAAGACAGGGCCACTCAATACGCTTGTCCGAAACTACTCTGCCAGGAATGGGGGAGAGCGGAGGCTCTGGCACGTGGAGGGGCTAGGCTCTGTGGATGGCCTCCTGGCCGGGCTCCTCCTCCGTCTCACCAGGTCCAGGACCTGAGCGTTGCACCAGACTCCCCCGCTCCAAACATTTCATTCTGGTGTGATGGTGTCTTGACCCGTGGTGGTACTGCAGGCTCCCTTTGCGTCTTGCTTGAATGGTCCTCCTAAAGGCCTCACCGTGGATTTGTTGGGCTTCTTCCTCACGGAAGACACAGACTGGGGCGCCAACCCAAACTGCTCCCGGATGCCGTCTACATTCCGGCTGTCACCCGTCTCTCCGGTGGTCACCAATCTATTCCTGGTTGTCACGTATTATATTATATTATATTATATTATATTATATTATATTATATTATATTGTATTATATTGTATTGTATTGTATTGTATTATAAATGATATGACCTCATAAAAATTTTAATGTATTATTAATTAACGGGAGCAGTTAGGGGTTGGGTGTCTTGCTCAGGGACACCTTTAAATTATTACAATAACCCTGTGTCTGCTTTAATTAGCTGATAAAGCTAATACTAATTAATTAGTAAAACTTTGGCTGGGAAGAGTTCTTTCAGTCATAAACCCCCACCTTTAACTATTAGGAAACAGGGGAGGGACACAGTCCGCCCGATGGTCCTCTGTATATATTGATGGCATGGGACTTGAACCTGCAAACTGTCTGTAGCAGCAGAGGCAATTAATCGGTCAAGTGCACCACACCACTACGCCAACACACCTTTGGGTCTGTGGCGGGTGTCTTCTAGTGCTTTTGACTTGCTTTTTTGTATTTTGGCCTTGAAAATTTCAAAGTACTACAATATTGAAGAATGGGACAACTGTGATTTGAACATGGATCCTCTGTGCTGAGAGTCTGATCACTATCCCATTACACCACCTCTCATTGTTTCCCATCAGGTTTCTTCTAGTGGTTTTGACTTGCTTTTTTGTATTTTGGCCGTCCGGGGACCCCCAGGGGTCCTTGGGGGGGTTCCAGGGGTCCCCAGCAAAATGTTATTATTAAATATGGCTCTTTTATTGCTACTTTTAACTTTTTAATGGATCCTATGTAAGTAAAGCCTGACAAAAGTGTCAAACTCCCAAAATCCACCAGAATACTGGAAATTACATCTACTCTGTTTAAAAAATCCTGGGGGGGGGACCCCCAGCGTGGTCAAGCCCCGAGCTTGTAGATCTTTGATTTTCGCATAAGAATTGAATAAGTGTGGGGAAACTCATTGGTTTGTGATCAGATTTACTGCTTAAAGGGCAAGACCACTTTGGTATAGGAGGTTTGGGTTGTGTAGTTACCTTGCCATCATGATGTAACTCCAAAGGTGGACAAGAAATCAAAAATAATTTATCCATTGACTAGAAATTGATAATTTAAAATATGCTCCTCATTGACTTACATTGGAGGGTCTTTTAAGCCAGTAACTAATAATTTATATATGTGTGTGTGTGTGTGTGTGTGTGTGTGTGTGTGTGTGTGTGTGTGTGTATATATATATATATAATATATATATATATATATATATATATATATATATATATGTATATATATATATATATATATATATATATATATATATATATATATATATATATATATATATATATATATATATATATTTATATATATATATATGTGTGTGTGTATTTATTTCATTTTATTTGAATGCAGGGTCATTAAAATGAGTCCATATACAACACATGTGTTGAATTAACTGTGGAAAAACTTGAAGAACAAGGCGCTCGATTAAGTAAGAATGGCTGTTAGCCTGGTCCCTACCAGGCTGACTTCACAGCTAAATTTCCATGGTAACTAAAGTAGGATTGCGTAAATTTTCTTTTGTGAAATCGAGTCATGGATAAACTTATCCAGGGTGCTCTGGCTAAACTAATCTGGCAAGATAATTCAGCTTTCATGAAACCAATTCATCGCTAATCCTGGCTAAATTAAGCCAGGATAGGTGTTAAATCCAGGCTTAACCCCTAATTCTGCTTTTGTGAAATAGGCCCCTGGTCAGCTAGTCAGCTTTAGCTAGGTGCCATGTACCCAGTCACTGGAGGTCGAAAAATAGTATGTTGAAGTATGGCAAAAGCTTATAGGCCTATCTATAGAAGAAATATAGTCCCAGGTGTTTATAAGTGACCAGGATCCACTCGTAGTTTCTCAAAGAAAAATAAAACATGGATATCAGCAGAAAAATTTAAGCATATGTGAGAGCAAGCAGCGAAGCGTCCGCACTGTCAGAGAGCAAGCAGCTAATTTCTGTAGACATTTTAGTCCCACGACTCCCACCCCTTTCAGAACCTGGTAGGTTGACTACTGTTGATTGACAACTGGCTCCCCAATGTCCATGAGCTTGGTATAAGTGTAAAATGTACAATGAACCAGTCTGGATACTAGTGGGTGTTGCTGTTTTGCCAACTGTTATATTAGTGCTGCTGCCTGTGATATGAGAGAAAACTACATTTGAAATATAAAGAATTAATCAATGTGCCAAATCAAATCTACAGCCTACTTAACCTTGTCGAATTTAGATTAGATGGAGAACCAAAGGAGTTAGCTGGCTTTGCCAACTCCAGGCTCCACCCCCTTTTGACCTCCAACCCCATAGTGAGCTTGGAGGTCCATTCCACTGTTCTTATCAATGATGGACAAAATCTCCTAGCTCCACTTTTTGTTTTGTTCTTCCTTTCCTGAAAAATTCACATTTTGGAGTTAGCTTGTTTCTGCCCGACAGCAGAGATATCAAATGTTAGATGAACAGAATGGTCATCAAACTACTTAAATTCGTCGACATTAAAGACTAGGACAATATGAGGAAAATACTGTAGATGGAAAAGAAAAACTTGGCAGAGTCTTGGCAGAAAAAAACTTTGACAAGTATGAGACATGATCAGTTTGTCCTTTGGCAGGCAGAGGGGTCATCATAGACCATGTGTATAATGAGTTTCATGGTTCTGTGCTGTTTCTGATTGGTGCAATTTAAGATGTTACAATTGGCTCCAGAGTCTGCTTGTACAGAAATTGTAAATGTGATTATTAGCCACTTCATGTCCATCTGCACTTTGCACACATTCCTCTCTCTCTCTCTCTCTGTGTGTGTGTGTGTGTGTGTGTGTGTGTATGTGTGTGTGTGTATGTGTGTGTGTGTATGTGTGTGTGCGTGCGTGCGTGCGTGCGTGCGTGAGCGTGCGCTTTTTTCTCCAAATGCAATTTTACACTCCTACGCAGTAACTGGCTTTTTTTGATGCTTCTGCACAATGCAAGAAATTCCAGATTCAGCGCTCCTGTCTGGGAGATGAAAAAGGGATGGCAATCTAGTGAAGTAACCATGCCAGAGAGCCAGATAAAAGCTAACAAATAAATCCTACTGTCTCACTGTACTGTCTGGCTCTGCAGACTGCAGACAGATCCACTCGTTTTGTTAGAATGGTGTGTGAAGACTACACTAGACTAGAATACAGTATATTAAAATAGACTTCAATAGAACACGCCAGACAATAATAGGACAGAGTAGAATAGACAATAATCAAATATAATACTGTAGAAATGTTTCATTGCCTTTTCTGTGAAGTGGGTTAAAGAAATAAACCAATGCAATGAAATACAATCACCCATTAATTAAACTTACAATACTGTAGAGTAATCATGCAGACATGAAACAATCTGTCAGTGCCAGTGGGCTATCGTAGATATCTACAGGATGGGGGCTTGTAGACTTTACAATCTCTGCTATTTTTGCCCCAAAATAGGGACGCTAGGGTTCATGTAGTTAAAAAATTGCAAAAAGACAAGCTTGTAAAATGTATAAGGCAAACATCATGATTCATGGCATACAAATGAAAATCCAAAATGTTTATTAGATTTTATTCAGGCAATGTGTTTTTTTCCTCATGTTTAGTTTTCAGCTCAGACATACTTTATCATGTCTATCTATAGGGACTATTAAAGCGAGATGTCTTTATGGTCTCCACCAGGCCGAAAGGCATGCCGAGAGAGTACAGTATGTTTTTCCCCCTGTCCGTCCGTCCGTCCGTCCGTGTGTCCTGTCCGTGTTTTACCAGCTAATCTCCGGCACCGTTGGCCCGGTCGCTGCAAAACTGTGTACACCCACTCCCTGGATGCCAATTCAGAACCTCTGCCCCACATTTTCACATGGGCCTGTCATAGCGCCACCAGGAGGCCGATTTGTGCAAAACCCATTTTTTCCCATTACACCTACAGCTTTTAACCAAACGTTGTGCAAATCGGTACACAGTATCCTCTATAGTCATGTGATCAACCCGGATCTGTCCGATTTCCCATATTCCATCCTCATTGGCTAAGGTTGGCTTCCAAAGTTTGCAGGATTGGTCCGTTTTGAACAAACTGCCTCAAATCATGAACGCCGCTTGCCATTTCCATAAAATTGCACACGCACATTCCCACTAGGCCGAGGAAGAAATGCCACTTGAAAATTTTCAAATCAGCCTCATGGTGGCGCTATAACAGGCCGATTTGCATTTTTAACTGCACCGATCTGCGTGAAACTTTGCACACACACTCCCTTGAGGCCAAGGAAAAACATCTGCACTGCATTTTTCACATCTGCTTTTTACAGCGCCACCAGGAGGCCGACTTATGTAAAATACATTTTTGGAGATTATTCCTTCAGATTCTGTCCAAAAAACACGCAAATTGGTAGACTGTATCTCCATAGTCATGTGATTCTGATGGATCTGTCCGATATTTCATATTCCATCCTATTTGTCTTACAGTGTCTTACACTATAAAAACTTCAAGAGTACTAAAGATCAGACTCTCAGCATGGAGATAACATGTTCAAATCCGAGTCATTCTATGATTAATTGCTTTTCAACTTTACTAACTGAAGGCTTACATATAAACACTTTAAGACTACGAAGAGATATGTGATGGGAGTGGTTGAGAGATCAGGTAGTGGTCTAAAGGTCGACCTCTCAGCTCAGAGATTCCATGTTCAAATCCCTGTTGTCCCATACTTCAAAGTTGTAGTACTTTGAAATTTTCAAGGCCAAAATACAAAAAAGCTAGTCAAAAGCACAAAGAGACATGTGTAGGGAGTGGCTGCGAGATGGGGTAGTGGTCTAAAGGTCGGATTCACAGCACAGAGGTTTCATGTTCAAATCCCAGTTGTCCCATACTTCAAAGTTGTAGTACTTTAAAATGTTCAAGGCCAAAATACAAAAAAGTAAGTCAAAAGCACAAAGAGACATGTGTAGGGAGTGGCTGAGAGATGGGCCAGTGGTCTAAAGGTCAGACTCTCATCACAGAGGTTCCATGTTCAAATCCCATTCGTCACATACTTCAAAATTGTAGTACTTTGAAGTTTTCAAGGCCAAAATACAAAAAAGCAAGTCAAAATCACAAAGAGACATGTGAAGGGAGTGGCTGAGAGATGTGGTAGTGGTCTAAAGGTTGGACTCTCAGCACAGAGGTTCCATGTTCAAATCCCAGTCGTCCCATACTACAAAGTTGTAATACTTTGACATTTTCAAGGCCAAAATACAAAAAAGCAAGTCAAAAGCACGAAGGGGCACCTGCTGAGGGCCCAAAGGTGCAGTGGTAGGGTTCGGTGTATCTTGATCTTGATCGGTTGCCTCTGCTACAGACAGTTGGCAGGTTCAAGTCCCATGCCATCAACGTACTGGAGGACCATCGGGGGGACTGCGTCCCTCCCCTGTTTCCTGATAGTTAAAGGTGGGGGGTTATGTCTGAAAGAACTCTGCCCAGCTAAGGTTTTACAGAAAGACACTCCAACCCATCCAGTGCCATCGAGGTCCTCCACGTGCCTCTGAGGTGTTTTCAGTGTTTATCCACCAGATGGCCCTGTTCGCAAACCAGCGATACCATACGAGTCCTTCAGAGGCAGCAAAACCCAGCGATACCATACGAGTCCTTCAGAGGCAGCAAAACCATTTGATCCCCAAAAAACACCCTGCTGAGCTTCTACAGAAGGGGTCAGGAGTGTAATCAGCCCAATGACTTCACAAGACCTAAAATGTATTTCTGTAAAACCTTAGCTGGGCAGAGTTCTTTCAGACATAACACCTCACCTTTAACTATCAGGAAACAGGGGAGGGACACAGTCCCCCCGATGGTCCTCCAGTACGTTGATGGCATGGGACTTGAACCTGCCAACTGTCTGTAGCAGAGGCAACCGATCAAGCACACCACACCACTGCACCAACACACCTTTGGGCCCTCAGCAGGTGTCTCTTCGTACTTTTGACTTGTATTTTTGTATTTTGGCCTTGAAAATGTCAAAGTACTACAACTTTGAAGTATGGGACTTGAACATGGAACCTCTTTGCTGAGAGTCCAACCTTTAGACCACTACTTTCACATGTCTCTTTGTGCTTTTGACTTGCTTTTTTGTATTTTGACCTTGAAAATTTCAAAGCACTACAACATTGAAGTATGGGAAAGCTGGGTTTCGAACATGGAACTTCTGTGCTGAGAGTCCGACCTTTAGACCACTACCCCATCTCTCAGCCACTCCCTTCACATGTCTCTTCGTGATTTTGACTTGCTTTTTTGTATTTTGGTCTTGACATTTTCAATGTACTTTGAAGTATGGGACGACTGGGATTTGAACATGGAACCTCTGTGCTGAGAGTCTGATCACTATCCCACTACACCATCTCTCACTGACTAACAGTAGATGTCTCTTTGTACTCTTGAAGTGTTCTTTTATATGTCAGCCTTCAGTTTGTAAAGTTGAAAATCAATGAACCATAGAAGGGCTGGGATTTGAACATGGAATCTCTGTGCTGAGAGTCTGACCTTTAGACCACTGCACCATCTCTCAGCACTCCCTTCACATGTATCTTCGTGCTTTTGACTTGCTGTTTTGTATTTTGGCCTTGAAAAATCTCTCAGCCACTCCCATAATATGCCTCTTCGTACTCTTGAAGTGTTTATATGTCAGCCTTCAGTTAGTAAAGTTGAAAAGCAATGAACCATAGAATGACTTGGATTTGAATATGGCATCTTAAGGCTGAGAGTCTGATCTTTAGACCGCTACACCATCTCTCAACCACTCCCATTGTACGTCTCTTCGTAGTCTGGAAGTGATTACATGTCAGCCTTCAGTTAGTAAAGTTGAAAAGCAATGGACCATAGAATGACTGGGATTTGAACATGGAATCTCTGCACTGAGACACCATCTCTCAGCCACTCCCATCATATGTCTCTTTGTACTCTTGAAGTGTTTATGTCAGCCTTCAGTTAGTAAAGTTGAAATACGTCAGCATATAGAGCTTCATAATGTAACTTTACTATTCTACCACAAATTTGTCTTTTAGTGCTTTTTAGTTATTTTTTTGTAGTTTAGCTGGCAAAACTTGACAATTGAAACTCTCTGCTGAAAGACTGAGTATTACTACACCATTACTCAGCACTTTTGAAGTTTATAATTTCACATTCAACTACAGTAGGTCTGGGACTTGAACATGGAAACCCAGTGCTGAGAGTTTGAGCATTAGTCCACTACACCATCACATGTTTAATGTATAGATGTAGTCTTCTAGTGCTTTAAAGTGTTCTTTTGGACTGACCAGCAAAGCCCAGCTTCCCAGCTTGGCTTTGCTGGGCATTCCAGCCAGCCAGCTAGTGCCTTTACACCACTGTTGTTCTTTAAATCTAAATATTTTGCTTGAAGAATTCTGTCACTATAGTGAAAACGTGTTGTTTTTAATGTCAACAATTAAAGTAGCTATTCTTCTTCATAATAATTTTTCTTCAAAGTGATATACTGTAGTAGCAGTGACTGAGTCAACAGACTGAAAAATGATGCTGTATAACTGAATGCGTGTGAGCGTGCATGCGCATCCGCAACTGGTTGCGGCCCACATCAAGTCACCTTTTGACCAATGTGGCCCGCACCCCAAAATGAGTTCGGCACCCCTGCTATAAAGGGTATCTGCACATTTCTAAAGTGACAGACTATACATTAAAATGGTCAAACATTGGCAAAATTGTCTTCTGTCATTCACGTGGGACAACTGATCAAATTAGATTAATTGGAATGATTGGATTTGTTTTGACCAAAGATTTGACAATTGACATCATTATAGTCTCCGCCAGGCTGAAAGGCATGGCGAGAGAGTATGTTTTTCCCCCTGTCCGTCCGTCCGTCCGTGTGTCCGTGTGTCCTGTCCGTGTGTTACCAGCTAATCTCCGGCACCGTTGGCCCAGTCGCTGCGAAACTGTGCACACCCACTCCCTGGATGCCAAGGAAAAACATCTGCACTGCATTTTTCACATCTGCTTTTTACAGCGCCACCAGGAGGCCGACTTATATAAAATACATTTTTGGAGATTATTCCTTCAGATTCTGTCCAAAAAACACGCAAATATATACGCGAATATAGAAATATATTCCATCCTATTTGGATTACAGTGGCTTCCAAAGTTTGCAGGATTGGTCAGTTTTGAACAAAATGCCTCAAAACATGAACGCAGTGTGCAATTTCTGTGAAATTTTGCATGCAGATTCCCACTAGGCTTAGGAAGAAATGCCCCCCTTTTCACATTCACATTGGCCTGTTATAGCGCCACCAGAAGGTCTAATTTAGCAAAACACATTTTTGGAACAAAATGCCTCAAATCATGAATGCAGTGTCCGATTGAAAGGCCTAAGAAGAAATGCCACCCATTTCACATTGGCCTATTATAGCGCCACCAGGAGGCCACAATAACCTACCTGACCTGGCGGAGACCTGTGCTCCGAGGAGCACTTTTTCTAGTTCCCTATGAATAGCTCTCATTTTGTCATGGAGCATTTACCATTCCATGGGCCTCATGCATCAACAGTCTCTTACCTTTCTCTTATATGTTCTGTTCAGCCTAAAAATATGAAAAAGTCAAGTCAATTCCAGATGCAACAATCATTCTTAAAGTGATATTTGTTTTGTTAAAATAATTGTTAATTAGCTCTATATACTGATAGTTCTCATTGCAACTAGAGCGTTTGTTCAGTAACAGGAGTCACTCTGTCCCTCCAGTGCTTTAGAAAACAGAAAATGCATTTTCAGGTCAGGATACCAATGTTATCCAATCAGTAGAGAGAACTCACACAGGATACAGATTAAACAAGTAACATCGGAAGTGATGAGACAAAGACATGAGCAGACAAAATTGCAACTGGAACACTATAAAATTGAAGCTGATAAATATGTACTCTCTTCTGACTGGTTGGAATTGGCATTTTGTGTTTACTAAAGAGTTGGAGAGACAGGGAGGCCCATGTTACTGAACAAACACTGTACAGCAATGATTACTATCAGAATATAGTGTTTTAACCTTTTAACAAAAACCTTTTGTTTTAACCGAAATATATCACTTACCTACAGTACCTTCCTACCTTTAAACACCCAAATCTGCTCTTACCCAGGTGTGCTGAAAGATGAATTCCACTTGATCATAAATTGGAGGAATGTGGCTTGCCATTAGCGTAGGTAATGCCTCCAACACCATATAAGGGCAGGTGTTAAACATTAGTTTGCACATTAGTTTGCTAATGTGCAAAGACTGGCACATGCCCAATGAATTGAAGAGATCATGACCCAAAAAGCCTAAGGAAGAAATTCAGCCCTGTTGAATAAATGTAAACAAAGTAGACATCTTTGTTTTGATATTTATGTTTTTTTGTTCTTACTTTCAGTCTTATTTATTTAAAATGAAATGGCAATTTGCACAAAATATTTAACACTAACGCTCTTTTATACATGGTGTAAACTGAACTAGAAATTGATGTGATTTCCCACTGCACAGCATAGTACTGGCGTGACAGGGAAATCAAAAGCCCAGCAATGGGAAAACATTTGTGTGCCATGTTAGCAGAGGCATGCACAGTGACTGAAATAAATTAAAAGAAGCTGAATGTAATCAATATCATCCAATTTATAGTCATAATTGGGATTGATGGACCAAAAGAACGTGTTTACCCCACAAATATAAGAATCCAATTAATCTAAAACAAGAATCTAAAATTGATTAAATATTTTAAAAAAAATTACAAAAATATATATATACATATATATATATTTTTAAACAATGGTTAACAAAAAAATAAAACTAAGTGTGTTTGTGTGCATATGTTTTCCTGTATGTTTACTTCTGTTTACGTGTGTCTATAGAGCTTAACCCGTTAAAACTGGGAAAGCATCGGTGTCATTATAGTTGTTTTGCGTTGGCTATTAAAAAATAGCAGATAAGTTACTAGTTTGTACATCTATTTTTTTTTTTTACATTTTTGAGCAATCTTGAAAGCGTAAGAACTACTGATTAAGAAGGCCTTTGTAGAATCGGCCTCATGAGGCCTTAATGGCTTAAAAGTGCTTAGACTGAGATCAGAAGTCAGAACAGAATGTCAGACACAAGGGGGAAACACAATTTTCCAAATTGGGTCTCCACACCCGCTCCAGCACCACTACCCACCCTCCCTTAGCTCTAATGCCAACACAGGCCATTTCAATAAGCTCTTGGCCGTTACAGATGGAGTCTCTAACAAACATTTCCAAATCCCAAACCCATCCAGGCCATGCTCCGTTTCGCATACTGATTATAATGCACAAACAGTCAAGTCAGTTACAGTATGTCGAAACAAAGAAACAATTCCTTTCAAATTGGGCTGAGACAATCATTTTACACTAAAACTGAACCTATGGTTCAAGAGTTAGGCTAAAACATAACACCACTGTTACGGCCTCCAATCTATTAATAACATTTCCTCGTGGGTCGACTTCCATTTATCCGTTCCTACTTCCTGTGTGTGTGTGTGTGTGTGTGTGTGTGTGTGTGTGTGTGTGTGTGTGTGTGTGTGTATGTGTGTATGTGTGTATGTGTGTATGTGTGTGTGTGTGTGTGTGTGTGTGTGTGTGTGTGTGTGTGTGTGTGTGTGTGTGTGTGCGTGCGTGTGTGTGTGTGTGTCTTCGCTGGCGGTCCACGACACGGCGACGAAGTGTGTGTGTGTGTGTGTGAGATCGCACGTGTGTGTATATATATGTGAGTGTATATGCATATAGCTCCGACTAAATCCATGTCATCTAATAAGAGGCCTTGATCAACTAATATTTCCATAAAGCACAATGAAGACAGTTCCCACAAATGACACCATGATCAGACAGATGATAATGAACGCTCTCCTCTTCATGCTGTTGTCCCTCTCCCTCTCCCTCTCCCTCTCCCTCTCCATCTCCCTCTGGGAACAGCGAGGCTGCAGAACATCATCACTAACATGAGAAATAGGCATTTACCCAAATGAACATTATTATAACCCACCAGCATAGTGAAAACTAAATGATGACCAACCAAGCCAAAGCAGAGCAATCCACCCTGTACCTGAGGGGTTTGTATTTGAGGACAAATAGTACTGTATATAGCCTACATTGTAGGCCACTACGCGGCCCTCACATCTAGTATAATCAAGATAACCAGTGGCTCAGAATGGAGAAAACATAAAAGGGCACCAGAAAAAATAGAAAATATTTAGAAAAGTTTTATTTCCTTACCCACACAAACTCAAATAATTTACCAGAACAAATTCAATAAACTCAAACACATACTGAACTCAGGGTTTGAAGAAAACAAGGAACCAAAAAGGCCCGGAGATGCCGGCCAAACTCAAAATAAAGGAGGGGGAACTAGGCCAACCCCTATAGGGCCACACAGGAGCTAACTAAGAAAAAGAGGACTACCGGCCATCCCCAAGCAAAACTATAATAACAAATTTAATTAAACAAAGAAGAGGCTAACCGAAGCCTACTCAAAAGAACTATGGTCTGTGAAGCTGGGTCTGCCTCTGAACATGCAGGCTTTTAAAGGAGGTGTTTGAGGTGGCGCTGCAGCAATCAATGATGCACTGCAGGTGTGCCAGCCTGAAGAGAGAAAGATAAACAATTAGATATATTCTTGGCCCTTCTCCAGGGCGGCGCCATTGCCTCCTCCAGGGCTTTGAATTGAGCTTTTCTCTGTGTGCTGCTTCATTCAATATCTGTTCACTTCCGGCCTTAAAGATAGGCCATCCCAATTGTAGCCACTAGGCGAAATGGTACACAAATGGCATACAAATAGTCTCCTAGTGGGCGTCGTCTGACGGCAGATCGTCTTATGTTTACTGGTGCTAGATCCCACGAGAGTGTGTTGCTGGGACAGCAACAATGTTTGGAATATTGTGTGGCTTGTGGCGATTGGGTCCAATGTTTAGTTCAGTGACCATGGGTAAAGACTCGTTCAGAAGCTGTGTTCACGTTCACTTCTCCCATCTAACCTCATTCCGATTTCCTAAAAAGGCGCCCACCAACGGCACACAGATAAGGGAAGTGAACCGGAGATGGCATGTCTTTCTTTTTTTTTTTTATTGTCTTGGGTGTAATGCAGGTAAAAAAAACTTGATATAGGGCTCCTCACTCCCCCTACCCCCCTACTGTGCGTTAGAGCGGAAGCGGTGGGCGCGGCCAGGAATAAGGTGTATAGATGATGTCATGGCCCGACGCAACACCACCAGTTTCAAAAGCAGTGCTTTCCTTGGCCTACTACCTAAATAAACCTTTTGTTTGTGATTATCTGGCCACTCACACACACACACACACACACACACACACACACTCACACACATACATACAGACAGACATACAGGGGTAAAAACGTCATCTCCGCCTTCGGCCTTGTGGAGATAAAAATCCCAGAATTCACTAACCACAATCCATAAAACGATAAAACGGGGTTTTGGAAGAACCACTTTGAAGAACATCAGCTTCTCATTACCTACTCCTTTCTGTCTATTTGTCTCTCCAAGTCAGCTCATCTCTCAGTTTGTTGCATATTAAAATAAACCACAGGATTAATTTATGTCTGTGGCCTTAATGTGATGAACACATTGTAGTGGAAGCATTATGCATCTGTCACGTGTGCATGCTTGAATATGTTCCCCCTGAATATTCAAACCAGACTTGCTGACAGTCAAACTCAAATCTGGTTTACGACTGGACTTTGGCTAATCTGGGCTAAATGTCACTTTGCTCCAAAGCCCTTAAAATCAATGTGATGCATCACGTCTATGACAGTGATGATAGATAGTTGGCTAATTTATATTGTTACACAGCAAAAGTGCTAAATTAACACAGAAAATGAACACTGAGTGTACTGTGTGTATGAATAATGTAGAGCTAAAGCATTATTCAAAGTGTTCAAATAGTCAGCAGGCATAACCCAGTAGCCTATGGAGAAGGCATGTTCACTGATTTATTATTATTATTATTTATTCATCACAGCCTACTTGATTCTCAGAAAAGTGAGGGAGTTTTCACAATTTGTTCTATTTATGAAACTGATACCATGACTGCCTCAGTGTAATGTATTTGTGTGTGCACATGCATGTAAAATAGTAAATTGGTACATTTCACTGTTTATATCATCTTCATCCAAAGCACTTTACAATGTGCATTGCATTCATGCATCAAAGGAAACCATGCATGTTAGTGTGTGTGTGTGTGTGTGTGTGTGTGTGTGTGTGTGTGTGTGTGTGTGTGTGTGTGTGTGTGTGTGTGTGTGTGTCTGTGTCTGTGTCTGTGTGTGTGTGTGTGTGTGTGTGTGTGTGTGTGTGTGTGTGTGTGTGTGTGTGTGTGTGTGTGTGTGTGTGTGTGTGTGTGTGTGTGTGTCTGTGTCTGTGTCTGTGTCTGTGTGTCTGTGTCTGTGTCTGTGTCTGTGTCTGTGTGTGTGTGTGTGTGTGTGTGTGTGTGTGTGTGTGTGTGTGTGTGTGTGTGTGTGTGTGTGTGTGTGTGTGTGTGTGTGTGTGTCTGTGTCTGTGTCTGTGTCTGTGTCTGTGTGTGTGTGTGTGTGTGTGTGTGTGTGTGTGTGTGTGTGTGTGCGTGCGCGCGTGCTCCAGTGTATGCACTTTTGACAGCCTGCCGTAACTTAGCTGTACAATGGGAGAAGAAATACCAGACGTGTTCACATTCTGCACAAACTAATCCTTGGGTTTAGGCTCTCAACCTCCCCGTCCCTCTCTATCTCTCTCTCTCTCTCTCTCTCTCTCTCTCTCTCTCTCTCTCTCTCTCTCTCTCTCTCTCTCTCTCTCCCCCTCTCTCTCTCTTCTTCTCTACCTATCTTTCTTGTCCCTCTACACATTCATCATCAGGATTATCATCTGCTATGCTGCCTCAAGGTGTCTTTGTGGGCGGATTGCCCGTACGTACACAACCCACAGTGCTACTTAAACAAATAGCGAGAGATACATGTAAACCTCTTAAAAGAAGAATGTGGAATCTGATTGTGTGTTCTTCTATGTTCCCAGTAGAATCTGTTTCACTTTCTCTCACCCGTTGCTTGTCTCTTGGAAAAACGACCATTTCCATCATGCTGTGACAGTGACCCTGTGTACTGTACCTGTTTGTTTGATTTGTACGGTTCATTCTCAACTCAACCTTCCACTTTGGCAGGCATCTCAGGACTGTAAAAGCTTCAGATACAGACTGCAGGCTTGACAGGTGATATGGCTTCATGTACCACTCAGGGTGCCCAAGGCACTCTTGAATGGAGGTAAACAACACTATCTATGGGTGGCAAGTGGCTAGCTGTCCCCTCTTAACCTGCTGTGTACATGGCCTTAGGGAGAATACACAGTCCTCCAGTGTGTGTGTGTGTGTGTGTGTGTGTGTGTGTGTGTGTGTGTGTGTGTGTGTGTGTGTGTGTGTGTGTGTGTGTGTGTGTGTGTGTGTGCGTGTGCGTGTGCGTGTGTGCGTGCGTGTGCGAGTGTGAGTGCGCGTGCGTGTATATAGGCCTACAGTGGTATACGTGAATGCTTGTGAACGCACACCTGTGCACAGCCTGCACATGTCTGTGGCTGTGCACTTGTGTGTCAGTAGCTCGCTGTCTGTCTTCCCGAGTGTACTGACACTTTTGAAGGCCTGTATCTCTTTGAACCAGGTCTGAATTGACACCAGCGGAAACATGCTGTTGTCATTCCCGCTGTGCGAGCGTGGGACACCTCATAAAAAACTCTCTGAGCACCGCAGAGAATCAGTGCATATGGAATTTGGAAGGAAACACGGGAGAGTCCTTGGCCGCGCTCACCCAAGTGTAACGAGACTCAGAGGGACCCTAACTGTTAGGCCTGTGGTCTTATGGTCTTAGTAAAAGCCAAATTGTATTTCACCATAGTCTGGTGTGAAATGCAACATTGACGAAGCTGATGTTGAAAACCTGTGCCGCTGAGGTGATGTTGCAGTTCAGATCTCAATTAACAATAAGCAAAGCCCCGCCCCCTGCACTAATGGCAGGACTGTCTGTGGACTTTGTTATCAGCTTAAGAAATAAGGCCACATCATAGCCCGTCCTATTTTGGGTATATGTTTTTGGTTACATGACCTCACTGGCAGCAACAGATGTGTGAAAATGTTTTCGTGGTGGACCCAGGCTCCTCAAGGTCCTCAGTTACTTAGAAAAATAACCATAAATAGCTATGAGATTGCTGAACATATACGTATATACACACTGATTGTTTATACTGTGCAAGCATTCCATACCCCTGAGTAAGATCTTCTGCTTTTCAGATGATTGGAGTAGGGAGAGAACTATTAGGATGAGTAACATAGTTTTCAAGTGGTTATCCCTAGTGTCCCTGGAAAAGAATTGTTTGACAATGAGCATACAGTACTTGCTCAACATTATGCTAGTTGCCTTATCAAAAGGAGGGCAATGAATTCATTTGGGAGCATGCTGCCATGGTGCTACAAAACAATACAAAACAATCCTAACCCCAGACACAAAAAGGTTCCTCCTAATGTCCTCACCAATTTCTGTTAATTTGTACAACATCAGGCAGATGTGAAACCACATTTTTGCAGAAAGAAAACACTTTTGTTTTACAGGACTAGGTTTCAGCAACACGCAAGGGAACAGAAAAAGGAACCCCACATTTGGGGACCCCCTGAAAAGGAATGAGTTTGAGCCTGCAAATATCATCGTGATAACAGGAACTCAAGTGCCATTAGAGAGACAGGAGAAAGATGTTATCTTCTAAAAATGTGACTTTGCAAACTAGCAAATCCAGAGACAACCCTTGCTTTGAGGACAGAGCACAGGGCAAAAGTAGAGGATACTATTTTGTTAAAGGTGCTGTGAGTGATATCTTGGTTAAAACGAAAAGTTTAATGTTAAAAAAGTAAACGCTCTGTATAGTAATTATTGCTATAGAGTGTTCAATAACAGAGGTCTCTTCAGTCTTCAGCTCTTTAGAAACAGAAAATACATTTTCCGGTCGGTTACACGTTTCATCCAGTCAGAAGAGAGAACCTCACAAAGATCATTTATCAGCTTCTGTTTCAGTCCCAATTTTCTCTGCTCATTTATTTGTTTCATCACTTCCGATTTCACTTGTTTACCTGTGCCCTGTATGAGTTCTATCTTCTGAGTGGATGAGATTGGTATCATGACCTGTACATTTATTTTCTATTTACTAAAGAGTTGGAGAGATGGGGAGACCCCTGTTATTGAACAAACATTGAACATGTGAATATGGTGGCGCTGTGAAGAAAAAGAATAAACCTGCACACTCATCTGCTCCAATGTAAATTTATTGACAACGTTTCGAGCCAAGGCTCTTCATCGGGTCCTCATCAGGACCCGATGAAGAGCCTTGGCTCGAAACGTTGTCAATAAATTTACATTGGAGCAGATGAGTGTGCGGGTTTATTCTTTTTCTTCATATTACTTTCCAACCCAGCACCTCAATGAAGTGATGTGCGTATTCTATTAGTTTTAATATGGTGGCGCTGACCATAGTCATGATGACCTGCTTTGAGAGGTTAGTAAATGTGCTCCTCTCTGCCCGGCAACCTGGACACACTGCAGTCCCAACAGATCCACGGATGACAACAATGTCTCCTAGGGTACATTTTGGGTTGTGTTGATGATGTCATGATGCAGATCTGCACGTTCAATAGAAAGTGGTGTGTTTGGGCTGAGCTTACCACAGGGAGCCCCCTCCCATCCCTGGTGGATAATTACGTATGATAGCAGATGCGTGAGGAGATCAAAAAGGATGAACAAACACAGGCAACACCCTGGAAATGGACTGTTTTGTGGCGATGTGGACTGGCAAGCATTTGAGGTGTCTCAATGCCCAGGATTCAATGCTCAACAAGAGCTTTTTAGTAACCCTTGCTATGCATCCCATGTCTATAATGCTCTACAAACATACTTCTTATGCATTATAATCTACTTATAAGACTGAAAAATCATAGTTATAATAAATAATAAATACTCATAATGCGTTATAACAATAATCATACACATTATAAAGCACTTTATAATGACTTATAAGGTCAAGTAGGCTATACAAGTATTGCAATCGGCTTATGACACTATAATTACAGTTAAGTACTCATAATGCAATCATAACAAATTATAAAGCCTTTTATAATGACTTAGACTTAGAGTATAAGGTCAAGTATCGTAATGCTTCATAGTTACTGGTCACTCAAAGACTTTCTTTTGACCAGGATCATAGTTTTATTATAATTCTCATAATTGTAATACTTTATAATAATTATAATGCATTATAATCACTGATATAATGCATTACAATGTGATTGTAAGTCACTATAAGTGGTCACTGGGTGCTTTAAGTAAAGTGAAATAAATGTCGTTAAATTTATGCAAAGAAATACCCTATGATGATATATATATATATATATATATATATATATATATATATATATATATATATATATATATATATATATATATATATATATATGTAGGACTCCTCATGGGGTTTTATACTTTTTTACCTCTTTGTCTTATTAGTATATCTTTGTTTAGCTTTAGATTGTCATTGTTATTGTTGTTATGTTGTGTTAGCACAGTATTTGCCACAATAGAATTTTGCTGCTTGTACCCATATGAGTTGAATAAACCTTATGGATTCTTTAGTGTATAGTGTACACATTTTGTGTTTCATTGCTGCAACTCTACACATCTCAGCAGGATATTTAATTTACTCCCGTGGTTTTAAGTCTTCATTACATGATAAAATAGATTAAAGAATCGCCCTGGGAGCACATCTTTGCCACTTATGGTTTTGATATCAAAGGGTTTAAATCAATGGGGTGTTGATAATTACTGTATATTGTATTCACGTAATACATGAAAGCATATGAAGCACAAGGGCTTTGTGATGCTATTTATAATTATGTGCATTCCACCTAAGTCTGAAAGGAGGTTTAATTTCATTAGATTATCATCGGGCTCTTTATGTAGAGAGCCTGATGCATACTAATTTCCATCAAGATGCAACCATCAACTACCACTTAAAAATCCAATACAAATGCTGATATATCTAGGATTTGTGAATGAACTGTTTTCCCCTTTAAATTAGAACAAATGTGGGAAAAATAGCACAGATGAAATTGCAGTCATTGAAATAAGTTGGGTAATGCCTATGATGTGCCAATTATAGGTAAATAAGGATGAAACAAACACATTTCCATGAATGATGAACCCATTTTGCCTCCCAAAAAGTTTTAAGGTGTTCAATCCATTACAAACCCTCAAGATCTGTCTTAAAATCCTACCTCATCATTCAACCAAGGCAAATGACACCATCCAAACCTTAGTATAATTTGTCACAAATGAATGCTGACAAGTCACATAGCACCTAAATCTTGTCATGAATGCTATCTCCCTTTGCCAGATAGAGACTGTGCGACAAAGTAACCCCTGTGTCAGATGTGTCACTGTTTCTCTTTTCATAAATAAACTAAAAATGGATATTATACTGTTGTTAAACAATAAAAATGTTATGGTATACCGTATACTACAGTATGTCATCTTAAAAACAGCATCCCATAATTTTGTTGTCCAATTTTTTATTTTTTTTAAAGCATACAGTACAATAATACTACTGTTGTTGTAGTTGTTAAAAAAAGATTATCGTATGAAACAATGATCCCAATATTATCTGGGAGGCAGCAAAGAATTAATTATTTCATAATTGTACATACAAAACTTGAAAAAATAACTTGAGAAGCAAAAAGATGTGAAGATCAGAAAATCGCATCTACAGAGGATAATTGGAGAAAATTAACTGTATCCAGAGCTATTAAATGTCAACATTGTAAATGAAATCACGATAAAATATCTGTAAATCATTTGAATTTGGTAATTAATTTTTCATTCAATCAAAAATGACTTGCCCATAAATTAAAGGAGGAGAATGGAGAAAGGACAATCAAAGCAATTAGTTTCAAAGACAATTAAAATAGGCTATTTTTGGTGTGCAACGACAGCGTACAACTAAGTATAGCCTACAGTAAATCAGGCATAAGTATCCTGAATGAATAGAATGAATGAATAGTTTATTTCGGTCTTAAGCCATGTACAGAGTTAGTCACAGCAATGCCTAGCCTTATAATAAACTAAAAACAAACAATAACAAAACATCGATACTAAAGACAAAACAAAGACAAAAACTAAAATGTGTCTTTTCACATACTAGAAATGATATTTTATGGTTTATAATGAAGTTTTATATTTACCTACTAAATTATATTATCTTTTTTTTTTTTTTTGATTGAACTGCACATTTTTAGGTCGTTATCACAACTATTCCATATTTCTATTACCATAACCGTTTGTTCTAGCTGTTCTAATAATTTCGAACATAAGTATACCCCTCAGCTCATACCGGTTTTATTTCATTTGGAACAATTTCTGAATGCAACTTGGAAGCAATTTCTGTTGTGCTTTGAAGGCTATTAAAACTGTTTTCTGAGCTACTATATCATAGAATTTTAAAGAATTATTCTTAATGAAGAGTTTATCGGCCGTGGAGGAAGAAGATGATGGGGGGGAGGGGGTGTTAACATGTGTCATCCACAGCTGCTGACCTGACGCCTGGACACTGTGATTCAGGCTCCAGGGCCCCAACCACTGTCACCACTGTCCAGGAGAGAGAGTGGGAGTCATATAGGGAGCAGAGTGAGGAACATATGGGGATAGGGATGCTGGTTACAATGACAGAAGAGGGGGAAAGACGTGATGATGACCAATGAAGGTGACAGGTCTACAGAGTGAGGAGTCCAATAGAATGAGGAGGAACAGACACGGAGCCTTGAGGCTCATAATATTCTGATCTATTTATTATTCTTATGGCTCTCTAATGTAATATAAAAATAGGGTTTGTTTTAGTTTTATATGCGTTTCCCCATACCTCCAAACAATAGGTAATGTATGGAACTATGAGTGAACAACACAGCAAACACAGCAAATACAGTGATTTCTGACAAAGGATATATCCTAGAGCCACAATTTTTAAGTTATTAGCAAAAATACTTGAATTTCCAGAACAGTCAGGGTTTAAAAAAGGGAGACACTCTTGCCGATAGGAATTTATATAGGAATGTATTTACTTAGGAATTTAATGTGGGCTCTAATTTCAATGGATGCCTCATTTATATAACTCTGATTCTCAATTTTCATATGAAAAGAAAAGAAAGCAAACATATTGAATGATCTGTTTTTGTTATTTGTTGTGTTGGGTCACCTATGAAGATAGTATTACTGTATATAGATAATCTGTTAAAAAAACTACACTCCTGTAATAGATTAGATCAAAATGGTTACGTATAAAAGGTCATTCTTTCTGGGAGGAATACACGTCAACAGAATGAATGTTCTCTCAAGATCCATTTTCTTTTCCAAAATGTTACCGTGTTCTGCAGCATTTCAAGGCTCATGAACAAACACATTTCAAAATTTTATTTGTGCAATAAAAAAAACAAGGATTAATTTATTGACTCTCATAAAGTTGGAGCCCATGGGAGGTCTTGGTGTTCCCAATCTCCAGTATTACTGGTCAGCCCAATTACGAAATCTAGTGTCATGTTCATTGGGGAGACGAGACTCACTGTGGGAACGAACAGACAGAAGCTAACCCCTTCAATCCCTTGCCTTTGACTTATATTCATAAAACACTGAAATCAGATTAAACAAACATGGATCAACATTTCACTGATTTTCAACACACTTTTAGCCTGAAAGAACTGCATTAAGAATATTGGTATAAAAAACACTTGTATTTAAAAAAAAGAATCTGTAGAGAATAGTGCCACATAATATACATATAGTGCCACATAATATACAGTAGTATGCCATATTTTTCATGACATGTTTTTGTGTGTTTAAATATACATTATGGTCACCCATCTATCCAAATCCTTTGTTTTGATCCAAAAGCCAGGTTGCATTTGGCAGAACGCCATCTCAACAGGGGACTAGCACTGATTACATTAAGGGGGTCCAAAATGAATTATCTCTATACACACTATGGAGGGGAAAACAGCTTGAGCTTAAATCCATTCCTCGTTTTCGCTTTGAACATCATGCTGTATGGCTTGGAACGTTCACAATGGTGCAAATGGCATTAAACGATATTTATGTTTCTATAGTATGTAGGCTACTGTGTGTGTGTGTGTGTGTGTGTGTGTGTGTGTGTGTGTGTGTGTGTGTGTGTGTGTGTGTGTGTGTGTGTGTGTGTGTGTGTGTGTGTGTGTGTGTGTGTGTGTGTGTGTGTGTGTGTGTGTTTACGTGCATACTGTAAGTATGTATGTGTGTCTTTGTTTGTATAATGTGCTGTCATGGGTTTAAATCTGGCTCATGGCCTCAATTGCTCTCCTTGCTCTCTCTACTTGCATTCTACTTCTCTACTTCCTCGGTTTTATTTATTACATCGAGGGACAGGAATGTCCCTCGATGTAATAAATAAAACCGAAATGCCTTAAAAGTAACCTTTTTTGGCAGAGTGAATTGCTGTGCCCTTTGATTTTTTCCTGATGCCTGCTTGCCACAAAGCTTAGTTGGAATAACTCATAAATGGGCGTAATATTTTAAGTCCTGTGTAAAAGTTCAGTGCATTTGAGCAGGAATGAGAAACAACGTCCCCATGCCCAGTGTGGGAGAGTTTAAAGATATGAATAAGGCCATCCATGGAGAGCACAATTAACGGAAATGTCACCAGCTGACATTCACTGTTGGATGGTGACAATGATCTGATAGTAGTAGTACTGAGATGTTTTATGAGGTCCTGAGAATCAATTATTGTAAGTACCAGAAGTGTTCAACCTCTATTGTACAAATGGACAGGTACTTTGACACAGACAGCCGGGTACACAGTGTTAGTGAATTATGAACCCAGTTCACTGTCATGAGCACCACATGACCTCAACAACTGAACAAACACAATTTGTCTGAAAACCATGCCATTACAGTAGCTTTACCGTCATTGAGTGTTGATAGATATTTTGTATTGGAAATACCGTCAAGCACTGTGTTATTTACATACAGTACCATTTCAGGCTTTTACATTAGCGGTGTGGGGTGGGGGGTTCGTCATGGACAGACTATTTAAAATGCACTGTACAAATGTCTTACATTATCACAGAAACAGAAGACTCTGTGAACATGCCTTCCTATCTCAGCTACAGTATACCATCAGGACTCAACAGGGCTTGAAAACGTATGTTAGAGTGCAGAAGCTTATAGAGAGTTTGTAAGGTTCTCACATTAAAGGGTAAAGATGTCAAACTATATCAACAGAATCACACACTGGGAGCTGGTGTATATTGTCTGGAAGCTTATGGCCGCCGTGTACTGAACTGCCAAGCATCAAAGAGGCTGCCTCAGGCTATCAGAGCCCTGGTCAATGACCAAACTGCCAGTTCAACTGTCTTTAACCTATAAATACTCATGCACAACAGAGCATATTTTTTTGGCCAAATCTCCTGCACATAATTGTACATTTACACTATGTATATAGGCTACTTTGCCCTGCTGCATATATGTACAATAGCTATATTTTGTAAAGGTTCTTAATTTCTTCTCCCATTTATATTCTCTTCTCTGCATATTTTCCTATGGCTGCAATAGCAGTAACCACATGAAGATGCAATTCATAACATTTTCTACACTTACACACTGACACGCTTTACACAATTGATACACTTTATTACTCCTTGCGGTGTCTTTATTTTATTTTATTATGTCTTGTTAGCACAGTCTGTGGACCATGCCACACCAACAATTCACTGTGCATACTTGAATGAGCAAGACAAATAAATCTCCTTGAATCTTGAATCAAGGTTCATTAAACAAAGTGAAGTAACTTTCGTTTTGTTTTCTTTCCCTGCTCACCCTTATAACCTCTCAACCTTGAATGAGCGAGCTGTAGAAATACTAACTATGTTTGTCCTGGAAATGTTTGAAATGAGTAATAGTATATAAGTTTAGTAGACAATGTGAACAACTTGTGAATAACTTGAATAACTTACTTCTGTAGCCAACATTTTTCTGTGTGTGCAAGGACATCAACACAACTCTATAATTACCCCCCGGGGAACAGAAATATGGCTTATATTATAAAACAGAGCACACTCGTATGGTTTCAGTTGCTTCAGAATTTATTTAACATGTTCAAGAAAAAAACCAACAACGGAATAGCTACGTATTGGCCGAGAGCGAGGGTGTCTATCCTCTTTTCAAAGCGCTAGACCCTGGGAGATGGATTTCTGATTTGGAGCGTAACACCTACTATCAGCTCCCACGACTTAGTTACCCAAGCCGTGCTACTTAAACGCTTGTACAGTTGGAGGTGCCCTGAATCAAACCCAGAACCTTGTGGTAGTGTTGATTTCGTCGACTAAAACTAGGACGAAAAAGTTTGGTCGACTACCTTTTTTTCACAGACGAAAACGAAATAAAAACTAAATAAAAACTAAGCTATGATGACTAAAACTAAGACTAAATATATTGACAATTTCGTCAACAAATAAAAACTAGATTAAAATGTTAGTGAGGGACGAGTGGAGAAGAGATCCAGTAGGACTAAAAGACAAGTCATTTTTATGCTTGGTTGCGCTCGGGTGTTGTGCTCTGAAAACAGCCGATCTACAAGCTCACAACGCGTCGCAGCGTGACGCGTTGTGAGCTTGTAGATCGGCTATTTTCAGCCGATCTACCAGGTGTAAAATCAGCCATTACGACGCCATCGAGGCACCGCCAAAATACATTTTAGTCGACTAAATCAACTGTAGATTTAGTCGACTAAAATCTTATGATATTTAGTCGACTAAAATCTTATGATATTTAGTCGACTAAAATAAAAAAAACTAAAACCTTTCAGATGACTAAAATAGGACTAAAACTAAATGGAATTGTATTCAAAAGACTATGACTAAAATTAAACCAAAATCTGCTGTCAAAATCAACACTACCATTGTGGTCCAAAGGCGAGTGCTCAGTTTTATACACTGTAAGTGAGTGTAAATGGATAAATTAACATTGAGGATTTTACTGTGTAGAGAGATTCTGATGTAATTGTCACCATTAGACTTGATTCCTTGACTTCGGCAATGCATGGGATTTAAAAACAGAACTGCAACATGAGGCTCATTTTGAGGCATGTCTGCTTTATTGCACAGAGTGGCAAGATACAGAAAAGCGGGTAGAGAGAGATAGAAGTGATCACATTTGACATACTGTGTAGGTCATGAGCTAAATTAGCTTCATGATTAAGTCTTCTCGCTCTTAATCTGGTACTGTATACGCACTTTAATGTCATTTTCAAAATTAGCATGGGACAATTACACAGTATCTCCCATGTTTATATATATATATATATATATATATATATATATATATATATATATATATATATATAGCCTATACTGTATCTTTTTCATATATTATGCATTAAAGAGATTTAAAACAAAAGCCAGTTGTTTTTGTACATTGTTTTCCAAAAATACATTTGTCTGCTTTGAAATGAAGCCATTCCACTCTGTGCTGAGAGGAAGAAAGAGACACACACGAGCCAAAGAAGATGACACATACTGTAAGAGTAACAAAAATAGCTGTCATTACATTTCACAGCATCAACATCTAGTATACACATACAAAACTCTGCTTGTATTTACATGGGCAACAAGACAACTTATCAAAGAACATACACAAAATATAGCCTACAACACCTGTCTTTACCCCCTGTTGAAATAATATTTGAATAACTTGTTGTGTGCCATAACCAGGAGGAACAATCATTAACCACTTAAACCCTATTTACTTCATTGACTGGGTTTCCTCAGGGTTGCACTTGGTCCCCACCTTTTCCCCTCAAAAACAAAATCTCTTAGCTATGATAAATGGCTATTTTAGTGCAAAGGGTTTGCCTATTATGACCTATTATGCCCAGAATGGGGAGGCAAGGGTTCGTGTGGTTAAACAGGATAGAAGAAAATGTATCACAGCATTTATACTGAAATTAAAACGTCACATATAACAGTGGTTCTCAAACGTTTTCATGTCAAGGACCCCCAAAATGATATGAATTTGGCCGCGGACCCCCATCTCAAATATTTTGTTCCAGGGACCCCCAGAGGCAAATATTTCAGTTAAAAATGTTGTCTTAAAAAATATATATATCCCAAGGTTTGCACAAATGTTACAATTTTTCAAAAATAGCAGATCTACAAGCTCATAGCGCGGCACTCGGTGCCACGCTATGAGCTTGTATAACTGCTATTTTTGAATAGCCAAAGTATAAAAGGTTAAAAATTATTAACACATTTTGCTGGGGACCCCCTGGAACCCCCCCCCCCAAGTACCCCTGGGGGTCCCCGGACCCCACTTTGAGAACCAATGACATAAAAGACAGGCTCACACAAGCAGTAAAAGCCTTCACTGAAAAGGAAAGGCAGATAATCTGCTTTGATTTCCTGATACAGTCCAGGATATTTCTTCTATCTAATGATTGTCACTGTCAGTTTATACATTGTACCTGACTGGCAACAGCAAAGACATGGGATAATAGTCGGCATAGATCAAATGTTTTTTAGATGGGAGCATTGGGGATTGCTAGTGAAGCTAATGCTCCCAGCGTCTAGACTAGAGCTGTCAGTCAATGTGTCCTGGTATGATCGTGTTACAAAAATCGCATAAAAAGTCACTGTGGATTTGGATCATGTGTCAGAAATGAAAGGACAGATTATACAATCATGTAGTCCATGCCTTTAAAGTTTCTACACATGGGAGACTTAGTGGACGTAATGAGTGCTGTATCCAAAGTCCTTTGTTCAAATTTTCACAGGAATATAATATCTGGTTTCCAGACCAGGGTTATTGTAGTTAACAGAAAAGAAACAGAAATGAAATAACAAAAAAAAGAATTGGAAAAACTTTTGAGTTGAAATAAACTGAAATAAAAACAAAACAATGCTATACAAACTAACTTTAACTGTTTTGTGTGTTTACAACAACAACCAAAACTAGTGAACTAACTAAAAAAAATCAGAAAGAAAATTTCCTTAGTTTTGGTCTTCGTCAAAAAATCTTCAAAAATAGCAGAAATAGAAGATCTATAAGCTTTTTGATATTTTTCTGACCTTGTTGAATCTTGCCTGTGATTAAAACATATTAAAATAAAAAAAACATATCTAAAACAAACACTAAAAATAATAAAAACAAAAATAAAACTAAGCAAAAAAACTAAATGTAACTAAACTAGCACACACGCTTTAAAAACAAAACAAAACTGAAATTGAAAACAAAAAGTCAAAACGAAATAGAAATAAAACTAACAGCAAAACTACAATAACCTTGTTCCAGCCCTACAGTATCTGATAGTGTTTCTTTCCCCTAAATGTTTAAATGTAGTTTCAACATGATTTGCCTTCATAATGAACTGTTACTAGCAGAAATGGGCCACAGTGGAAAATTGCTGACTCATTAACACAATCCACTTATGTGAGAGAGAAAATTCTTGATATGAAAATATATCAAGAAATATATTTCTGAAAGGCCTATCATTTTATGAAACTGGAAACAAATCTCAAATAAATCTGAAACAAGGCAGGTTATTTGTTTGTGTCCTTTCAAGTTCTTGCTTTATTGCTGCAATTTTGTAAATGTCAAATCAATGTTAAGATATTATTTCATCAATCTCAAAACTAATAGTTTCCTTGATAATGTCTGTTCACACTAAAGACTAATTTATACTGTATGAGCCTCAGATTATTCTTTTTAAGTAAAAGTATTAATACCACAATGTAGAAATATATTTTTGGGCTTTTCTAAAGTGTAGTGGTTCTCAAACTTTTTCATGTATTTGTCCGCAGACCCCCATCTGAAACTATTTTGTAACAGGGAACTCCATACAAGATTTGTGTTATTAAAATGTTTTAAAAATATTCAAAATGTTTCACATTTCTTTCTAGATGTTTAGAAAATAGCTCAAATCTACAAGCTCACAAAGTTGTGAGCTTGTAGATCTGCTATTTTCAAATAGCCGATGTAGGGTTCAAGTGGTAAAACTGATTGTTTATATTATTTAGATTTTGCTATATTAACTCATTTTGCTGGGGACCCCCTGTGTGTGTGTGTGAGATCATGAGGCCTATATAGTCGCTTCTTTTGGGCTTGTTTTCGTAGATGCTTGTTTCTCTCACAAAATCTGGCAACACTGCTCACGGTATAAATTAGCCTGGTCCTATCAGGATTCTGTGAGTCCCAGCATTACTTAAATTATGTGAAAGTGCCTTGTGAAAAATATATGTATCCTTATGAATGAAGGGTAAATGAGCATCGTCACACATAATCTGTGCAAGATTGCTTGGCAATGGAAAATAAGCATCAAAACAGTAATTGAGTTATTCTCAAAGTCAATATAATTTGACTATATTCTCTTACTCGTTGGGCCTATTTCCTGTTTCTGACTTTCCTCTCTCTCTCCCTCTCCCTCCCTCTCCCTCCCCTCTCTCTCTCTCTCTCTCTCTCTCTCTCTCTCTCTCTCTCTCTCTCTCTCTCTCTCTCTCCCTCTCTCTCTCTCTCTCTGGCTGCCCACCTATTATAATCACTATAATTTTACCATAACCACTTAAACCCTATATACTTTGTTGTACAGCAAATAGCGAAAATAGCAGATTTACAAGCGCTTACTTTTGCCCAAATGTTCATCTCTTATGAGTTATGACATGCCCAGAATAAGGACGCTAGGGTTCACGTGGTTAAAGTAGAAAACAATTAAGGATGGATGAATGACAATATGTACAATAAATTAGGAAGAATGATGAATACAATTAAAAAAACACTGAATTACACTTTTTTTTCTTTTTCGGATTTTTGTATGTTTAGCATGTCTCATCTCTTTGCTTCTCAGCCCTGTAGATGTTTGGCAGCAGCACAAATACATCAACTGCAAAACAGGCAAGCAGTCGGAGTGCAGCATCACAGAACAGACAGACAGCGGGTATACAGGGATTTGGCAAGAGTAGAACAATAGAAAAAAGAAATGAAGTCCTTTTTAAAATTGACACTTCTGAACTGGAAACACGGTGAACATCTATTATATACAGGATTCCAGAACATCAGGCACGGGGACCTTTAGATTTTTGACATACTGTACAACTGTATATCAATGGTACATAAGGTCATGTGAGTGTGTGTGTGTGTGTGTGTGTGTGTGTGTGTGTGTGTGTGTGTGTGTGTGTGTGTGTGTGTGTGTGTGTGTGTGTGTGTGTGTGTGTGTGTGTGTGTAAGTGTACCATATGTGTATCAGAGCTTAGAAGTGCTTGTGTGTACACATGGAAGTGTGTACATACTAAATACATAGGTTTGAGAGCATATGCAAGTGACGTGTGTACATGTGTGTACCACATGCGCGCGCGCGCGCGCGCGTGCGTGCGTGCGTGTGTGTGTGTGTGTGTGCGTGTGTGTGTGTGTGTGTGTGTGTGTGTGTGTGTGTGTGTGTGTGTGTGTGTGTGGGTGTGTGTGTCTGTGTGTGTGTGTGTCTGTGTGTGTGTGTGTGTGTGTCTGTGTGTCTGTGTGTGTGTGTGTGTGTGTGTCTGTGTGTGTGTGTCTGTGTGTGTGTGTGTGTCTGTGTGTGTGTGCTGCAATTATCACTTCTGTTCTCAGCTTATTTCAGACAGAGTACACCCCATCATACTTCCAACCAACAGACCCTTTGGTATATTACTGCAGGTGAAGTAGTACTCGTTTTTTATCATCATCAATCATCTTCACTACCATCATCATTATGACCATCACTGTCATCAACATCATCCTCTTCACCTTCATGACATCAAGTGTAACCAACCATCATCAAGGTCACATTCACCTTCATCACTGTAATAAAAAAAAACATCATCGACCAGCGTCACAGTATTATGTCACCACCATCACATGCCCCAGAAGTGAGCAAACTCACACAGTTTAGCAGCATTAGGATGGGCCACATTTAACTTAAGATGCAGCCCGTTTCATGCCATTATAATTATCACCACTGTTCTCAAAAAGCAGCCACAGCAGCAATGTTGTGTCAAAATGAGCTTTGCAGGTAATCCATCTCAGCAAGCTTGCGCTCTCCAGACCCGTAAAATCTCTCTCTCTCTCTCTCTCTCTCTCTCTCGTTACAACCAGGCTCAGTGGCAGCAACAATACGGAAACATGGCAAATTAATAGACTCAACTCAATTTAATGATCAAATATCCAAGAAATAATATAAGAGGATATTAGAGAGTTTGCCAGCCAGTTTATCTGTGGTGTATATGAGTGAATGTACTGATATGTACTTAATATGATGTAGGGGTGTTGTAGGATGCAGAACCCAAAACATAGCAAACTAAACAAGAGACATGCTATGTAGTGCTGGATGAGAGAGAGAGAGAGATATGACTAAGTGGACCAGCTTATACCATAATATGTGCTATGGGATATACAGGCCCCAGGTGAGTCCCATAAGCGCTGACGACCCCTGCCTCCTACCTGCTAACAGACAAAACAAACGGAACAGGGAAGCAACCAAGGGACACAACACAAACACACAACCAGCAGGTGGAGTCAGAGACGTCACACTCTCTCCACAGCCTGGGGGCTGAACAGACCAGTCATTTTAGTCCTTGAGATACATACGACCCGCCCAAAACCAAAGTCCTCTGACGTTTTTCCTGGGTTCACTGTCACGCAGAATCCATCTCTCGTCGCTGTTCCCACGGCCGTTTCTCATCGCTGCCTTCCCTTTCCTTCTCTGTCCGGACTATAGGAGAGATCAAGCATAGGTCTCCCCTGTTTTCAGCGCCACCAGCTCAGAGTCCTCTGTGTGGCGCCCATTCAAGTGATCGCCACTGCAGTCGTGGTGGTACATGAACGCGGGCACCTCGCTGATCGAGGTGGCGGTGTAGGTGGAGCGCATGGAGCAGTGGTCTCGCCGCCTCTGGCCCCACTGGGTCTTGTACTGCATCCACTGTCTCTTCAGAGCGGCCTGGACCTTGAAGTCAACACGGGATCAAGAGCGTGTCACACAGGGATACGAGATAAAAGGGTGCACAGTGCACTGTATACAGCAGTGCTTCTCAAACTTTTTCATGGCAGGGACCCCCAAATTGATATATATTTGGCCCGCGGACCCCCATCTGAAAATATGCCGTGCCAGGGACTCCCAGAAGCAAAGATTTGTGTTAAAATGTTCACTTTAGAAGAAATGTATTCAAAGATTTGCACGAATCTTCAAGGTTTTTCAAAAATAGCAGAGCTACAAGCTCATAGCGCGGCACTCGGTGCCGCGCTATGAGCTTGTAGATCTGCTATTTTTGAATAGCCAAAGTATAAAAGGTTAGAATGATTGTGATGCTATATTCACACATTTTGCTGGGTGGGGACCCCCTAGAACCCCCTCAAGGACCCCTGGTGGTCCCCGGACCCCACTTTGAGAACCAATGATATACAGATCCAGCACCGCACGCTGCAGTATGAACCATACATACTGGTGGGATTGGTAACACAAGATACAGTAAACTCCTATTTATGTTATACAAACACAACACACATATATAGATATACAACATAGCACACTTATTTTAGTTCCCCATAGGAACTAGTACATACTGTAGTAGCTGTGAGAGGGAGAAAAATATATCACTCTCAATTGAAACCACTGCGAAGTTGGATATATAAAGTTAGCAGCTAGATGTACTAATAACCAAAACAATCTTAGAGCAGCTTGAAAATACCTCCTTAAATTGCATGTAAAAAACAATTAAGTAGTGTATTATTGAGTGTAAAATTGTGGGCTATGTTGTACATCTTATCTTATCTTATCTTTAGCCCTAAGGGGTTCTGGCTGGGGTTCTGGCTGCTTGTACAAGAGCTAATAACTGGCCCATGTTCCATGTTCAAAATATGACTATATTTTTTGTCCTTATCGTCTACTATTTGACGTTTTTCTCTGTGCTAGATACTGTCCCTCATGCTGAGTATACTAATAGCTCCCACTATCGCTTAATGGATGCCTGCATTTTTATCTTCTTATACAATGATACAACTCATTTAATCATGACCCCATTACTCTATGACTAATTCCATGAATAGCATATTTGCTATGTGAATCTCTCCAACACAGGCTAAACTTTACTAAACTATTACAGAGTTTCAAGTTTATTTTTAAGTATTTCCTGACCCTTAAACCAGTTTCAAAACAACTGAAGATGTAACAATAAGACGTCTTGTTGTCTGGTTTAGCCAGATGTTCATAGTTTTATGAACATCTGTTAGGCTAACATGCCACCCAGAGACATGCAAAATGCCTGATTCAACCCTACAACACACACAGAGGGGATACTGCTTTGAGGAGATTCTCTGGTTGGAAACATCCATCAAACAAATTGGTCTACACTCTACAGCTGCAGTCACACCATGAGCGGGGTTTCGTGTCTGAATCATGTCGAGTATGATCAGTGTCAAGCAGTTGCAGACAGGGGCCTCGAGTATGAAGTTAGTAAACTGGCACACGTAGCCCAGTGTAGTTTCTTTCCTCGAGTTCCATGTAGGTGCTAACAAAATGTCCCATCAGTGTCAGTACTGCGAGCCGAACCGTCACCGTGGATGTGGTGTTCATGATTTGTTTGTGTCAGCAGTATTCTGTTGACAAAGTACAAGTTTGGCTAATGACAGCCAGATCTATATGGCAGAAACAATATCCCTTTATTTGGAGAATGATGTAGACTGGATTGAACACTGTTAATAAAATGGTGAAATAAAAATACAATAAAATCCACTGTTATTGTGATGGGTTGTTCCCTTTCATTAGGCCCACCTTTTTAGTCTGTTAAATAATGGGTCCATTTGAGTTTAACGCTGATGATTTTGCTGTGTACATGATTATTCATACTCTTACTGCTAACCTGCTGAAAGACAATGCTTCACAACCTGTTTTGTTTGTTTATTTCGTTTTAACTCAAATATCATATCACTCAACTTTGAAGTAGACCTCTGAAATGGGCCACATGCAACATAGCTTTTCTCTTCATTAATGTGACATCATGTGAATGAAATGTCCAAGAGTCAACCTGGAAACAGTATAGAAACATCCAGTCTAAAGGGCTGTCCACACACGATAACTATAAAGGTATCTAAAAGAATGATTCTCAACTGAAACTCAAGTGGATGCTGGAGTGCACACCACAAATATCATTGGGAACCCTTCCAGAATGATTTGATCATTGATATCAACATGTCACGTTTTAATTTTTTACAGAACATTATCGTTCATCAGTGTGGATGCTCACATCACTACGTTATAGTTATTTTTGTAGATTCTTGGTTTGGCCGACCCTTGATGGAGTCTGATGTCTCATCTATAAAGCCATCAGCAGTGAGCTGTTCCATTGTTCCATTACTGGACAGCTCCCACCCAGTGTGCCATGTGCAGATTGGCCTTTACAAAAGGGCAAATGCCCTGTCAAACCTCAAGTGTAATTTGTTTTCAAAGTGGTAAGCACTGCTGTACCTGCATTATATTTAGCATCAAATGATTTGGCACCGATACTCGAATGGAGATACATGGAACGTTTAATCAGAAAGTGTTAATATGCTAAGTGTGAATAGCACTTACCTCCCCATTGAAGAAGCAGAATATTGTTGCCACCAATAAACCCTAGAGAAAGAATAAAAAAAAGTAAATTTGTCAAATACCATGGGAAAAGCACTGGATGTCACGTAACCCCAATCCATTCTTCTTAACAATAACTGATGAGTTGAAGTACTTGGAATTAAGCAGAATAGAAAACATACCACCTGGAAGTTCAACAGAAAGCTTACGCGGTAGTTAAATAGAAAACCTAATGTACCGCGATAGTTCAATAGAAAGCCTACCCGGTAGTTCTAGAAAGCTTACGATGCGAAGAATTCTTATGGGTTCTTGTATGATAAATGCACAAGGCTGTGACCAGACCATGGACATGTATTGATGCTGGTAATGGTCCTTACCTGGTAGTGCATGACTATGTGCATGATGTAATCAAACACCTCTCCAGCCCGCTGGTTCTCCGGCCTCCAGGGAAAGACGACAAACTGAATGCCCAGGAGAGGCACCAGGATCAGAGTGGCTCGCACGGCCTTCATGTACATGTTGGACTCTGCCCGATGGGTGTCTCTCAGCTTGGTCACCAGCACACGAACAATGTTCAGCAAGAAGAACAGGTTCACCTTAAAACACACAGGAATATAGTCTATAATATAGTCTGTACGTGAAGTAAATAGTGGCTACGGCTTTCTTATTTTTAAATTTTTTTTTAATTATATATATATATTTTTTCCTACACTGAACCAGGAGATAACGAAGATTTACAGCTCCATTCACTTCCTGGTTAATTTATTTGGGAAATAACCTGTATCTCGGCTCCTGTGTTTTACTATGTATTTTTGGCGAGATAAAAAGCGAACGGGAGGTCGCGATGACATTATTATTATTTTTTTTTGCGGAAGCACAGTGAAACCCTCCGTGATTAGCGACCATCAGGGGATCGATCATACTGGAGATAAATATTCTGTGCCTACTCTGGCAGTGAAAGAGCTAAATAGTATACTATACTATACAGGCTTAAAAATATATCTCTACCGGGGCAGGTGGTCCAATTTGGGGTTGTTGTCTTATTTTAATATTATAGCTAGAAAAAGTGCTCCTCGGAGCACAGGTCTCCGCCAGGTCAGGTAGGTTATTGTGGCCTCCTGGTGGCGCTATAATAGGCCAATGTGAAAAGGGTGGCATTTCTTCTTAGGCCTTTCAATCGGACACTGCATTCATGATTTGAGGCATTTTGTTCCAAAAATGTGTTTTGCTAAATTAGACCTGCTGGTGGCGCTATAACAGGCCAATGTGAATGTGAAAAGGGGGGCATTTCTTCCTCGGCCTAGTGGGAATCTGCATGCAAAAATTTCACGGAAATTGCACACTGCGTTCATGTTTTGAGGCATTTTGTTCAAAACGGACCAATCCTGCAAACTTTGGAAGCCAACCTTAGCCAATGAGGATGGAATATGGGAAATCGGATAGATCCGGGTTGATCACATGACTATAGAGATACCGTGTACCGATTTGCATGACGTTTGGTTAAAAGCTGTAGGTGTAGGGGACTTCCGGTATGACACCAGCAGGAGTGGCTGTGTAGTTCAAGAGCTCCCAGACAAGGTCTATTTTATTCCCCTATTTTTCAACATACCCTGAGTTAAAAACACAAAATGAACGGGGAAAACCAAGGAAAGAACAATACTAGTAGAGGTAAATCATCGCAAAGACAAGATAGAAGTGATAGAAGGACAAGAGACGACAAACACGACGAAGACGCGGAAATGAACCAGGACGCCATGTCAGGCCTACAAGCCAGTATGTCCGCAATACATGCTGAAATAAAAGCCATCCGGACCGATGTTAAACACGAGCTAGACGACTTCAAAGACTCTTTTACCAAACAAATGAGCAAGGATCTGGCAGATTTCAGAGAGGAGGTCTACGGCAAACTCAACACACTAGTCTCCGACACAAAAGACACGGCGAGCAACGTGGCGGAACTCCAAATAAGGGTGTCAGATACGGAGGAATGGGGCACTGACGCCAAAGAAGTAATATGCATGCTTGTGGAAGAACAAGAAAAAATGCGTATAAAATTAACGGAGATAGAGATGCATTCCCGCAGAGTTAATCTACGCCTATACGGAGTGGCAGAAGAAACTGAGGGAAACAACATGATGGAGTTTATTAACAACTTTATTAAAACAGAGTTGGCCCTCGACATGGATCTTGGCATAATACGTTGTCACAGATCACTCGCCTCTAAACCACCACCTACTTCTAACCCCCGCTCGATCGTGATGTGCTTTATGGACGGGAGGATTAAGGAACTGGTTCGCAACACCGCATGGAAGAAGAAAACTGTTCTTCTAAATGGGAAAAGAGTGTTCTTCGACAATGATTATCCACCGGAGATACAGAAGAAAAGAATGGCATACGCCCCGCTCCGTCTGATTCTAAAAGATAAAGGAAACCCCTTCCACACACCCCCACCAGCGAAACTACGAGTCTTCTATGACGGTGCGGGATTCCCCAGCGTCACCTACAACAGTGTGGGGGAGGCGAAAGAGGATTTCAGGAAGAAGGGGTTAATGGCGACCGAGGATGACGACGAGGAACAACAGCACTCTACCGCCGCAGCCGCAGACAGCCTGGCTAGGCTGCAGAAAACATCCTGGATAAAGGTGGGCAAATCGACCCACCGTAAACAAGCAGCACAACGGGAGAGAGTGGTACGGAGGCTTCAGGAATTCCGCCACACCGCGACGACGAGTTCAAAGGACGGCACCGCAGCGACCGCAAAATAGAACGTAATTTTTTTGTCCTTTTTTTCTTTCTCTCTTTTTTTGTCAATGAAAACCACCTACATGGTAAGACCAACCCATACTGCCCTACGAATACTTAAGGTAAAAACGGATAAATAACACTGAGGAAAGGACAGTAGGAACTTGGAAATACTTTTGTTTTATTAAGACTACTGTTATTTTGTACTTTAAACCTGATTGAATAACAGTATAATTCTGAAATGTTTACCCATACTGTCCAACGAACAGTTAATGTAAAAATGGATAAATAACACTAAGGGAAGGACAGTAGGGACCTGGAAATGCTTTTGTTTTATTAAGACTATTATTATTTTTAAACCAGACTAAATATCAGTGTTGTTCTGAGATATTTACCCTACCATAGACCTTTGAAAAAAATACAGACCTTTTGTCTGGGAAGCCAAAGGCTCCACCTAGTGTCATTATGTGCACTGAATTACTGAAACACAGCAATCAGTTAGCACAACAGAGGCCCTCTGTAACGCAGAGGTTTCCCTTTACACCTGAGGTATTGCTTAAAGAAGAAACCTCACTTTTGGAAGTCATTTATTTTATAAGTTTATTTTTATTTCTACGTTTTATTTCTATGTTTCACGATACTATAAATAGTTATGTTGAAAGGGTAAGGTCTACCTGGGTTTGCAATGAAAAAATCTTCTACTACATTAGATGGCACAACAAGAATATAAGATAATTACACTCAATGTAAACGGGCTACAGAACCCAATTAAAAGAAACAAAATAATAACTAAGATGAAAAGGGAAAACCAACAAATAATTTTTTGGCAAGAAACACATATGTTACGAAAGGAACACGAAAAACTGAAAAAAATGGGATTTAAAAATACATTCTATTCATCTTACAACAAGGGAAATGCAAGAGGTGTTGCAATACTTATTTCAAATAAAGTAACTTTTCAACCCACCACACAAATAGCTGACAAAGATGGACGCTATATTTTGGTAAAAGGGATTTTGGACTCTAAAGAAGTAACACTACTTAACGTTTACAGACCACCAGGACAAGACAAACTATTAATTAAGAAAAATTTTGAGTTGATTGCTACTGAAGTTACAGGCCTACTTATTACAGCTGGGGACTGGAATATTCAATTACAGACTAAGGACTCCTCAAATCCCCGGAAAAAAATTAACCCTGAATCACTGTACGTAAAAAAGCTACTTAAAGAGACAGGCATGTTTGATGTGTGGAGGGATCTCAACCCAACAACAAAACAATTTAGTTACTTTTCTTATCCACATGGGGTCCACAGTAGACTTGACTATTTTTTTATGTTCAACACAGAAAGACATAGAATTATAGACTGTAACATAGGGGTCAAAGATGTGTCTGATCATGCAGGAATTTATCTAAGGCTTAACCTGGATGTTCAACCCAAAAACACAGTATGGAGACTTAACACAAGTCTCCTAAATAACCCCCAATTTCAGGAATATGTTAAAAAGGAAATAAAGGAATACTTAGAGTTTAACGACAATGAGGAAATAACACCTAGTGTTCTCTGGGACTCTGGGAAATGTGTGATTCGAGGAAAATTAATAATGTGGTCATCTAAACATAAAAAACTACAACAAAAACAGGTGTCTGACTTAACAAAAGAGTTGGAAAATTTGGAACAAAAACATGTGGACTCAAACGATCCACAAATACTAGAACAAATAAATACAACAAAACAAGGGCTAAATAAGATTCTAGATAAACAAGTGGAAATTAAGCTTAAATATGTAAAACAAAGATACTATGAAAATGGGCCTAAAGCAAAGAAAATGTTGGCATGGAAACTACGGAAAGAACAGACTGAAAGATCAATTTTTAAAATCAAAGACCCAGATACCAACAAGCTGAGTTACACTACAGAGGAAATACAGCATTCATTTGAAAAATACTATAAGAAATTATATACACAGCCTAAAGCAGCAGCACCCTCCCTTGTACAAAACTTTTTGGAATCCCTGGACTTACCATCACTAGGTACAGAACAAAATAAGGGGTTAACTCAGGACATAACAACAACAGAAATCAACAATGCTATATCCAGACTGAAAACAAATAAAATGCCGGGAGGTGACGGTTTTCAGGCCGAATGGTATAAATCATTTAGAGAATCACTGACACCTATGCTTGAAAAATGTTTTAACCATGTTCTCCAGGGCGGAGAGACACCTGTGTCTTGGAGACAGGCTATAATATCTGTGATTCCAAAGGTGGGCAAAGACAGGACAGAATGCAGTTCTTATAGACCTATTTCTGTACTGAACATAGACTACAGACTGTTCGCCTCAATAATGGCAAAACGGCTTGAAAACATACTCCCAGACCTAGTCGACACAGACCAAACGGTTTTATAAAAAATAGGCAAACACAGGACAATGTCAGACGTGCCTTGTTTTTGATAGAGGGCATGAGCAAAAGCAATGAAAAGTTCTTAGCTATTAGTTTAGACGCGGAAAAAGCCTTCGACTCTTGCCGTTGGGAATTCTTATACATGATACTTCAACGCCTTGGTTTTGACGAAAAAATTATAAATTGCCTTAAAACTCTATATTACCAGCCGACTGCCAGAGTTAAAATAAACGGCAGCTTATCAGGAGTAATCAACCTGGAACGGGGATGCCGTCAAGGTTGTAATTTAAGCCCCGCCCTCTTTGCGCTATTTATAGAAGCACTGGCACAGACAATAAGGGAGGATGACTCCATAACTGGGGTCTCACTTAACGGTAAAGAACACAAGATATGCCTTTACGCGGACGATGTATTGGTCACACTTTCCGACCCCGATACCAGTCTACCAAAACTCATGTCCTGTCTTGAAAAATATGGTTCATATTCTGGATACAAACTAAATGTAAACAAAACTCAAACCCTTTCCTTCAATTACTCACCACAAGAGAATATATGTAAAAAGTATAACTTCAAATGGAACTCAGATGTTGTTAAATATCTGGGCATTAATATACCAAAAGATCTAGCCAACATTTATAAAGAAAATTATGACCCAATCACAAAAGAAATACAAAAGGATTTGGATAGATGGGTACCGCTGATATTTGGTATGTACGACCGAATAGAGACCATAAAAATGAACATTTTGCCACGATTGCTATTCCTATTTCAATCACTACCTGTAGAAATTCCAAAGAAACAATTTGATAACTGGAATAGAATGATCTCCAGGTTCATCTGGAGAGGTCAGAAACCTAGAATACGTTTCAAAACTCTACAACTACCAAAAGATAAGGGAGGCATGTCTCTCCCTTGCCTGGAAGATTATTATAAAGCAGCACAATTAAGATACCTAGTTTGTTGGTGCAACAATGAATATGATGCTAAATGGAAGGACATAGAACTGGACCAACTGAATGTCCCTCTCCAGGCCATACTGGGTGATAAAACACTCATGAAGCAGCACATAAAAGAAATAAGCGACTGGACAAAGGTCCCCCTAAATATCTGGTTTAAAGAATGCAAAGACCAAAAAATAGAAAGAGAGGTACGTTTATTAAAATGGGTGGCATATGATAAAGACTTTCCACCAGCACAGCTGGACTCTAGATTTAAACGATGGAATCGGTACGGTATTACAACATACTGTCTGATTTCATCCAATACAGGCTTGGAGAGCTTCCAATACCTCATTGATAACCATAATCTAGAGAAACAGGATTTCTACAGATACTTGCAGTTAAGGCATCATTTTGACAAAAACATAATGGTAGAGAAAAACGAAACAGACCTCATCAATATTTTCATTGATGCCTACAAAGGCAATATCACAAAAAAACTGGTATCAAGAATCTATTCGAGTCTACAGACCACTAGGAACCACTCCACCCTCTATGTTAAACTTAAATGGGAAGAAGAAGCAGGCATAACCCTGACAGAGGACGAATGGCTGAATATATGTAATACAACAACCACTACCACTAGTTCTGGCCTTTGGAGAGAGTTCTCATGGAAGAACATGATTAGGTTCTTTATTACTCCAAGGAGAAAATACTTACAAAAAGGTACACCAGAGTCAGGGAACTGCTGGAGAAACTGCAATAAGACAATGGCTGACCACTTCCATATATTCTGGGACTGTCCAATAACCCAAAACTACTGGCTAGAGATCGTATCAGAAATCAACGCGATAATGGGTTCTGAACTTGAATGTACTTTTACCAATATTTACCTGAGTAACATACCAACCAAATTTAGCACCGCAGATAAATACCTTCTTAAAATACTACTGGTAGCCGGCAAAAAGGCTATAACCAGGAAATGGCTGGACAAAAATTCACCAACAAAGGGGGAGTGGATAGCCATTGTGCAGAACATATACGAAATGGAGAAACTAACATATTCTGTAAGACTCTGTATGGACAAATTTTGTAAATACTGGTTAAAATGGATATTACATATGAAAATGATTGTGTGAAATACCATTGAGGATGTGGGGGGTTATATATCTGTATATATGTACAAGTACGTGAATCTGTGCTATGTGTGGAGGTACACTGCTTGAATTATTGCTATTACTTTATTTATTTTATGTTACATACTTTTCTGCCTGTACTTTTTTACTTCTTGTTCTTTTTTATTTTCTATACATGTATGCTTATATATTTTCTTTCCTACATAATTCCTTTCGGCAATATTTGGAAACCTGCTCCAAAACTCAGGAATGTATCATTGGAATAGCGACTGGCAAAAAATCATGGACTTTAAGTAACATCAAAGACAATCAGACTGAGATCTACAAGAGAACTGAAGTTACCTTAGCTTAGGATTTCTCCCCTCTGGACTGAATAGCCCGCGACATATGAGTGTAAAAATATAACTGAAATGTACTCATCTAATTGTAATGTGATGCCCAACATGACCTACCTGTTCTAAAAAAGAAAAAAGAATAAAAACAAAGTTTAAAAAAAAAAAAAAAGCTGTAGGTGTAATGGGAAAAAATGGGTTTTGCACAAATCGGCCTCCTGGTGGCGCTATGACAGGCCCATGTGAAAAAAGTGGGGCAGAGGTGCTGAATTGGCATCCAGGGAGTGGGTGTACACAGTTTCGCAGCGACCGGGCCAACGGTGCCGGAGATTAGCTGGAAACACACGGACAGGACACACGGACACACGGACACACGGACACACGGACGGACGGACGGACAGGGGGAAAAACATACTCTCTCGCCATGCCTTTTGACCTGGCGGAGACAATAAGCCCCTCCAAATACATTTGGAATGTATTACAGACAAACAGTATGGAATATCAAAAAACATATATATCACTCTAAATTTAAATTTGACACTTAATGTTACATGACTCACATGAACAATATATCTCTGCAACAAGCAGGTGTTGTCAGTTGCACTGGCATCCATACTTGCTGTAGGTAAAGTATGTTTCAAGCTCATAAGGCAGTGAAGTGAGCAGACTTACGAGTAATGCTGCCATAATGGGTCCATGGACCACGTAGAGAAGATGGGTTTCTACGCTCATCCAACAACTGCAGGGAGGGAAAGGAGGGAGTGTCATCAGTCAAATCTTCCTACTGCTTAGCAGATGCCCACACACACCCACAGCCACACACACGCCCACTCACATGCACGCACACAGAAGCACCACCCGCCACCATACACACCCACAAACGCACACCCAACCCCTATGTAAACCACCACACCCACACACCCACACACACACACACACACACACACACACACACACACACACACACACACACACACACACACACACACACACACACACACACCACTCTTTGGGTGCTCGTACATTAATTTTGTCTGTCGCAGACATGCACGTGTGTAAACACTCGAATGTTTATTTATTCAACTGTAGGGAACATTACTCACTTGTCGTCGAAATACTTTTTCCTCGCCACTGCATGGATGGAGGCTGGCACCAAAGGAAATCCTTAGAGGAGGGAGAAGATGGCAACCATATGATGTTTTCAATAAATTCATAATGCAACGTTATAGTCACACACCACTGCTGCTTGGCAACTTATTAACTGGTCTTACCGTTCCAATCCTTATTAATTAAAGAATTATTCAAATAACGTTGCCAGCACAGGCTGTAACAATATGATAATATGTTATCTTAATATCTTAATTTGGCAGTATTCTACGCTCTTACAAATGCTGAAATGCAAACAAAGGATAGACCTTGGCAAGCACAGGTTCCTCATTCCTCATTACAGCAAGCGTACAACATTCCAATGGTGTTGTTTGAAGCCTAACAACAACACTGCATGGGTAATTTCATCTTATGATACTGTGTCATTTAAAATCCTGTCCATAAACAATATATCCTTTTAATTTGAGCCCAGGCATAAACATGCGACTCTGTGCATGGTCCATTTTCAGACAGCAATGAGGCCCCGCGGCATATTGGCCACAGATGCACCCAACAACTTGAGAAAAGGATTCCAAATAAGCCTGCCGGCTTCTTCCTTTCCTCGCACAGCAACTTGTTTTCCTTGATATGTATCATTTCTATTTCTTTATAACAATGTGCTAAATAAACTTACCTAAACTGAACTTAACCACTGTAACTGACTGTCTATTCTCAACGCCTGTACAATGCACATGACACTTGTGCACCCCAAGGTTATCCACTCATTAATAATGATTGCCAATTCAGTTTTGTCCTCCACTTATTAGTTTGATTCATTTGAACAAGTGAAGAGAAAAAAAAGAGAAACAGTGAGCAAGGAGAGGTCATACTATATAAAGCTGTCAAGGGCTTGAAAAATGGGAGATTGAATGGTATGAGTGAGTAGCATTTTTCTGGTCATTCGCTAGATTAGATCGCAGGCTGTCAACAATTTGAGCTCGAGCGATTGAGCGCTGAGCAAGTGACGTGAGTGCAGTGTGATGAAATACGACAATACGCATATAAATCACTACGGTAGACAGCAGACGCTCAAGGTTAGGTAAGACGAGATGCTTTCGCTCTCATTTCTCATCACGTCACGTGACACAAAAGCAAGGTTATACGAATCGTTAAAGTATTTCAGCATTTTCTTGAACCATAAACACAATCTACTTATTTATATCACAACATCAGTGGTGGAAAGTAACTAAGGACATTTACTTAAGTACTGTACTTAAGTACAATTTTGAGGTATGTGTACTTCACTTAAGTATTTCCAATTTCCAATAGTTTTACTTCTACTCCACTACATCTCAGAGGCAAATATTGTACTTTTACTCCACTACAATTATTTGAAAACTTGTTACTAGTTACTAGTTACTTTGCAGATATAAATCATTATATTATAAAACATACATTGACCACTTTATTCCTATTTTATAACTAGGCTATTTGAAAATAGCAGATCTACAAGCTCACAACAAAGTTGTGAGCTTGTACAGTAGATCGGCTATTTTCAAACATTTTAGTACTTTTACTTTTGGTACTTTAAGTACATTTTGATACCAATACTTTTGTACTTTTACTTTTAAATTTTGAATTCCAGACTTTTACTTGTAACAGAGTATTTCTACATTGCAGTGTTGAAACTTCTACTTAAGTAAAACATTTGAGTACTTTTCCCACCACTGCACAAATAAAAATACATATTTTGCCGCTCCACAGTGGAAATATTGCCGGTACATGTGCGTTTTCAGGCATGGCATGAATGACTCACCCCAGCCCAGGAGGTAGTACCAATGCAAGTGCTGCTCCTCTGCGAACACAGCAACCACGATGAGAGTGTGCAAGTAGATCCCTTCACAGAGCATCCAGAAATAGTTGCATCCCAGCATGTACATGTGAAAGAAGTGCAACACTTTGCACCCAGCCTGTGCAGATTTGAGAAAGGATATCAAATAGATTAGGTTTAGGGAGCAGCCGTAACCAATTCCTTTCCCCACAGTACATTTGACTATTTACATAAAAGGATAGCTTTTTACACATACATACCCTTTAAATGTTGACAAAAACGTTGAGGTGCATTAGTGGTACAGTACAGTTTTCTTTTAAAAACTACTTTTGTTGCATGTATATTTCATGTTCCTGACCATTGGACCACAATGGAAACCAGTTTAAACTTTTTGTGTTTTAGCATAGCTTTTGTAACTATACTGCCACACTGTTTTCAAACTTGTTAATAAATTATTCAATCAATCAATCAATCAATCAATCAATTAATCAATCAAACTGCATGTACAGTATGTTGTATGCTTTTTACATACTCTTTTGTTATACAGTATTACTGCTTCTCTTGAGTCATCATCATTTCATGCATAGAAAGAAATACATGTACATTACATAATAGTATATCAATGTTATCTATCAATACATTTCAGGAATCTCTGTCTGTCAAGGAAGTGTGAAGTCATTCAGATGAGCGGTCCTCCAGAACTGACCCAGTACAGCCCGTTCCAAGCCACTGCGCTTTTTGTTTGGCAGCTTGCGAACCGCTCATCCAATCTACTTCAGTGGCGGGTGTGCTGCTGAGGACCAGACAGGGACTCATGGAGGAACATTGATATTTAAATTTTGTGCAAGAAGACTTATTAAAAAAGGACTAATTTTCGAATCCCATGTAGGTCTTTTTCAACGCTTTGCTGCGTTCAACTAAGTTTGAAATTTCTCTGACTTAACTGCAACTGACTGAAATGGCGCCACTTTGAACATTTGTGAATCATTCACTGGCTTACTAAACAAAGCGCTACAGTATGTGTATGCCCCATTGCCCTGGTCTCCTCCCTGGCCTGACTCGGATAACCACAAAGGTGTTTCTATTCAAACCCTTCCTTTTTCGAAACGCCGGGCTGCAGTGACCAGTACACTTTGGCCATGCACTGCAGTGGTTCTTAAGTACAACCTGATTACCTTTCTTCTGAAAGAAAACAGACAGGGCATTTGACATATGGTGGAAAACGGGGGATATACATTTTCACAGTGATGGTATGAGCTGTCATTCCCTTCAGCTTCTTGGAGGCACTGGGAGGAGGGGATCCCAGTAAGCACTCCACTGAAGATGTGCCAGACAGACTTGGGGAACGTGACTCTGAACGCTAGCGGTAGCGCAAAAGGGGGAATGAGCCCAGATGCTGAAGCCTCCTGTCTCTGAGACGATGCCTTCTCTGGCCAAGGCATACATCCATACATGTGCTGCTTTAACCCCTTAAGACCCGAGGCCGGTTCTACCAATGCCTTCTAAATCAGTAGTTGTCACACTTTTAAGATTCTTCACAAAATGTTAAAACATAGCAGATGTACAAGCTTGCAGCGCGGCACGAAGTGACGCGCTGTGAGCTTGCATATCTGCTATTTGTGAGTAGCCAACGCAAAAATCTAAAATGACAGACGCTTTCCCGGTTTTAATGGGTTAACCACTTATGCCCTATTAAAAAAATAGCTAAAATCTGCGATCTGTAGTTCTGCTATCTTTGTTAGCTTAGCTAGTTTTTGAAATGTTAGACATTTTTCACAGATAATGCCTAAAATATAGGGACATCAGGGTTGAAAGGGTTGAAAGTATATAGTACACTAGTATATAAACCTATTCATTGTTGTATATTTGTTCATCACTTTTATCATCTAATAATATTTGTTCTTAAATTAAAAACTATTTGGAGTGAAGGGTTTGAAAGCTGGTGTGTAGATATTCAGTCTACCAAATGCTGCGAACTTGGTTGACAGCCAAAACGTTTTAAAATGGAAAAAAAGAAAAGAAAAGAAAAAGAGAAAAAAAAACAGATACTTGTCAACAGTCCACCGCAGAGCTCGTTTGTCATTATGATTTCCATAAACTACTAAAAACAATAACAAGGGATGTTTCTTGAAGCGTATCGTGTAAATTTAGGATCACTCCTGACCTCAAGGCATTCCAAGAGACAGATTTATACCTTCGCCTTAGCAGACCCTCGACTTCCAAAGAATTCACTTCTGAAATTCGGCATGGCTCAGTGGCAGCCTGTCAAAATTTCTTGAAAGAGATATCGAAAAGCACTAAAAGGATAATTAATGGCTTTCTGCAATATCTGGTACAAACGTGACATAGCACATTAATGTACGCTACAACTATATACCCTTAAACCAACTGCAGAACAGACAACTGTTTTAATTATGTCAAATCTCGATCATTTTGATATCAAAATAATTGGAAAGGGGGGTCTAAATGGATATTTGCATGCATGCTCGAGGCTTGTACTTTTCATTCCCAGAAGTTTCGCATTTGTGTCTCATTTTAATTAGTAACGCCAGATACCTGCATTTGTCTTCATTCAAAACTCTATTAAACCTGCAATCTGGAACTTATTGTAATGAATAAAACATTATTGTAACCAATCTGTATGGTAGAGTTTAAGACCTGGAACGAATCTGTGTCACTTTAGATTTCTTTGGCTATTCAAATAGCAGATATACAAGCTCATAGCGCGGCACCGAGTGCCGCGCTATGAGCTTGTAGATCTGCTATTTTTAAAAAATCTTGTTTTTTTTTTTTTTTTCCAAAAAACTGCTAGGATTTAGAAAACATTTTTAAGAATCGCCTCAGGTCTTAAATGGGTTAATACAATACATCTAGTGCACCTGCAGTGGCTGGACATGGTCTCCCTACTCTTCCATTGAGAGATTTAGACCCTGGTGCAGGGTAGCTATAGGACACCTACTGTACTGGTTGACAAACAGTAGTGCCTGAAGCTCATAACCCAATATCCACCCTTACCAAGCAGGGGCATCTTAGGGCGGTTTCTCACTGGATCCGTTTTCATTGAAAACGTTTCCCAGTTCGAATGGTGCCCTCAGTGGCCTGCATTCACATTGGCCAAGATCCAATCGCGCCAGAGAACACATGCATATATACCCCCGATCCTATAGGTGGCGGCATGCACATAGTGTTTCTTCTGTGGACACAGACGTCATCAACTGTGCGACAATGTTTGTGCTGGGCTCGCATTAATATAGGGTTTCAAAACCTGGTGAAACACTTGTGTGCATTAGCGCAAGATGAGGATACAGGAAACATTCAGTCTAAATGTACAGTTTACTAACCTTCACAACTACTACTACTTTTGCATTTTGAAACTTTAAATTTCTCTAAATATTATAAACTTTCACGACAGCTTAAGTACAAAATGAAAAGGCAACTATAGTAGCCTACAGTGAAGTCGGACTGAATGATATATATATATATATATATATATATATATATATATATATATATATATGCGCCCTGTGCTCTTCTTTTTCTCTATGAAGAAAAGTACAAGTACAGTTGACACAAACGCATTCCGCAACGCTTCCTGTCTGTTGTTTAATCTCATCCTCTGGACTGCAAAGCCATAGCTGGTCATGTAGGAAGGTGTGCGATAGGATCGCGCTTGCCATAGTCTCTAAAGTAATAATAATAATAAGAGAAAGTTCACTTTTGGTTATTTAAAAAGAGTCTCCTTATTTTATGTATTAATTTATTAGCCCTACATGGGAGAAACGTTAACTTTAGAGCTTTGGTTATAATTTAAAAAGACTAGAGCAGTTTATGTGCAGACTCACCTTTTTATTTTTATTTATTTATGATTTGTGGGTCCAGCACTGTGTGTAAAAAAGAACTGTGGGGACGTGCATCTCCTGCCTTTGTTCATATTTAAAATAAAAATTATATTTTCCAATGCAAGATCAGTGTGGTTATCTGCTCTATATTGTAATATCAAAAATAGTGGATCAACAAGCTCAATGTGTCGCATTGCACCGCATTTTCAGCTTGTAGCTTGGCTATTTTTGCTACTTTTGTGTGACACTGTATGACAATAGGGCATTCATTTATGATGAAAAAGCATTAAAAGTTGCAATATGGGATACAGGGTTTCTTCCTAACAGCAAAGATATGTAGTAGAGATCCAATTTAAATATCCGCACCAACCGTTTCTCCCGTATGTCAAAATATTATTATTTTCTGGTATTCCCCGTTAGTTTTAGTAGGCTATTAGTTGTGCGATGCGATCACAAAATGCATTGATTTAGCCTATGGAATGTCGGTGTGTCTTTTTTCTTTTTTTCAAACCGGTGCTGCGCTGACAGACGGCATGATCCAACATACAGGCGTCCAACACATGCGGCATCCAACGGATGGATGCCGCAACGGTTGGATTCCAGCCTACAGAGAGCACTGCTCTGCTGTGCTACTGCTTGGTGTGGATATGTTACGGCCATGGTTGAACCCCTGTGGATTGATCTGCGACGTGTTTTTGTTGGCTGTTTTTGTCGAGTTTATATACCGTCACCTATTCCAAATAGCGGGCCACTTCCGTCTAACGGTACGCTTGCTTTCACATTGCAGCTACCGTACCCGAAAACGCATGATCCGGATCCGAAACTGCCTCCCGAGGTGGTTTCGGGAACGGAACGGTGATCCGTTTCGCGGGTCGATTCGCTACATTCACACTAGCCAAGCGGTCTGGAGTGCGCACCCGGGACCTGAGTGTGAAACGGCTCTTATAGAGTGGTAGAAATGTGGTCCCTCATGCAGATAAACAGGGTTTAAATCCCAGGCGGGTAGGACATTAAAGTTATTGATTGTAGCTTTAAAGGGATAATTCACTTAAAAAATTAATTGGGTAATTTTATCGTCTACTCAGGCTTTTGTGAACACCCCAGACAGTTTTTAAGTTGCTTGATTCAGTATTTTAGATATTTGACATTAATTTTATCAGACACGCCCCCTTCCTATACAAACCCGTTGTAACTTCAAACTCCATTTTAACCATGTTAGATTCTAACATTAGACTGACATTGTCCTACTAATATGCGAGGAGACCGTGTTTTTTCAATTACTTTTTTCATTTATTTTGAATAATTGTTTTGGAAAATGAAAAAAAAAATCAATACAATTAAAACATTTTTTTAAATAAATGAAAAAGTTATCGAAAAAACACGGCCCCCTCACGTATTAGGAGGGCAGGATGAGTCACCAGAACCAAGTGTTTTTGATGAATCTAATATGTTAAAAATGGAGTTTGAAGTTATAATGGGTTTGTATAGGAAGAGGGAGTATCTGATAAAATGAATATCAAATAACTAAATACTGAATCAAGCAACTTAAAAACTGTCTGGGGGGCTCACAAAAGCCTGAGTAGACGATAAAATGACCCAATTTTTAAAATCCTTGTTTCAAACATTTCATAGCATGACTCACTTTCATAGCATGACTCATTGCAAAATTACTTGTTACATTAGCCAATTAATACACAATCAAATCCCCAGTGTTAATATAATTGAGAGTATACAAATGTAACCAAATGGTCATATTTGTACAAGAGTTAAATTAACACTGAGGATTGTGTAGTTGAGAAAAGTTTTTTTGACAGATTGAGCTCACCGGGTTTCTGCCCACTACAGCTGGATTTCCAGCAATGGCTACGAGGTGGACGAGGGTGAGGGCAGAATTGAGGACGTAGGAACAGAAGAGGTTCTTGTGTAGTGTGATCCTCTGACAGCTCAGACTCCTGTATGGGAAAAGAACATGAGACACACTTGTATACATTCGTAGACTTACATACAATGTTTATGTACATTTATATCTGTTAATACACGTAAATCTCGGATGGTCCAAGTTCTTCAGAGAAGAATCTATCTATCTATCTATCTATCTATCTATCTATCTATCTATCTATCTATCTATCTATCTATCTATCTATCTATCTATCTATCTATCTATCTATCTACTGACAGTCCACAGTAAAACCGTCAGTGTTAATTGGTTAATAGAACCAATCCTTACAGGTCCAGTTGGATCACTGTCTGAATAAAATGACCACTAAGAATTTTCTGTGTAACGTTCCCAATACCAAAACTGAAGAACCGTATGTGCTTTGGAAACAGCTTGATTTAATTTTGCTAGTCCAGAATATTTGTGTTTACTAAGGATAAGAAAAATAAATTTTAACGTTAAAAAAGGTTGTAAAATGGTTTATTGATGTTTTGATACTGTACGTTATAAATTTGTTTTAAAATGTTAATGCATTCAGGTCATCATACAATACATTACTGGGTAAGAGAATGAACTGCCATGGAAATATTAGGAATATGAATTTTTTTTTTATGAGGAAAATAACATCATAACAACATAACACAACACCTGAGAAGCATTACCACATCACTGATAATGTATTCAAATTTCTGAAAGCAATGCATGCTTATCTGATTTCAAAGGACGGATCGGCATATGCATAAATGACTGAAAAAATATGGCTGCATTTTGCAATAAAAACTCATCTGCTACATCAACATACATCATCTGACAAACGTCCTCTCCGATGTTGATGCAGTTAACAGGACGAAAAATGACTGAGAACACTGGAAAGATTTGCTTCTGGCTTCTGACAGCATAATGAGGATGTCAGATGCGGCTGTCTGTTTGTGAAACGTAAAGCCGAGACTAATTGGGGCCTCTTCTGAACCTTGCTCTCTTAGTCAGGCAAGATTATAGATTCAACATTTATTTTAATTACTGTACATAAAACAAAGCGAGATCAATTCTGTGCCTGGACATGGATGGTGTCAGACACAGGGAGTGTAGCGGTTATGAAGGCTTGATCATATCAAAACTCTCTTGGGATTAGCTGTCAGATTACATGTAACAGATCCACAGGTGCTTCCTAATATAATTTATATAAATTTTATGGTAGCACAGCCACCCAGCTATCAAAGACAGCTAAAAAACATTATTATGAGAAGCTATAAAGATGCTATAAAACAAATAAAATGCGTAGTCCTAACTCCTGCAGACTCATAAATGTGAGTCTGCACCTGGAGGAGTAGCCTCTTACAGCAGGTCACATATGAATGGGGAAAAACGAACACCACCCTGACCAGAACAACATCAAATTTCCACAAGCCTAAACTGAATAATCTATTTGACTATACATTTGATTTAAACAGCAGCAGTATTTATCCAGCTTTGTACATAAAAGGAAATGCAGGAGCCAATATTGAACACTCACTATATCAAAACAAACACTCACAAAGCACAAAGCACTCACAAATCAATAGTCTTTTATTTATTGAGGCAACAATGTTTGAGCTAAAAGCTATCACCAGTCACTTGTTTTAGTATACAAGTAGCCTACTATTATCAGATGATGGCTTTTAGCTGAAACGCCTTCATTGTTGCCCTCAATTAATAGCAGACTATTGATCCGTACGTGCTGGTATTCCGTTTGTTTTGATACTTGCATCAATGGTGCACCTGATTCAGTTTCAATACTGGGAGCTGTGCGCATCGCGCTTCTACTTTTGACTATGTACTCACACTATACAAGCCTTTATCTGTGAGGGGCTGTCACCCTCATGGCAAAAACAGTACGTAGTGAGCATTGAGACTCTCTGGATGGGCGATATTTCTTAACAAACTCAGTTTTTCCACAGCGAGCTGAAGTATTTTTATCTGGGAATCCTGACAGCGTTGAAGTCGAGTCATAAATAAGGGACCAGTGCAGCTGTACGCCCTCACATACCACTGTAAACTACACATCTGGACCTTATAATGGTCAACATTAAGACATTCTCCTTTTAAGAGATTGGGCCATAAATATGCTCTGTGGTCGTAAAAGCTGTGTTCTTGTAAAAGTGGCGTCTTTGGTAACCTATTGAGATCTTCATTTGTCAATTATAAAAGCTTTCTGCTGATGCCTACTTGATAGTGAATGAAGGATCAGGTGTACTTGGGTGTCGCTGGGTTTAAGAGACGGGGCCCCTATGGGGCCACTGTGGGTCTCAGTAGCTCGTGGAATATGTAATAATGCATTCACAGGTAGCCTGCTATAGATGTATGAATAGACATGAGTTTTGCAGCACACTGTGAACCGTTACAAGTTCTAGACTGGTCTACAGCTGCCTCCAGCGATCAACACCCACACTGCACGTCCAACACATCTCATTCTTTACAATTGAAGAATTTTCACGGTGAATCTTGGGCCAAGAGAACAACTCTTCCAAGTACTGCTATTGCGCATGAAGTTTGAATTTTCTCCCTGGGGCACCATCACCATCTTCCAAACGTTGCTCCAAAAATAATGGCACGAGTGAAACCGCAAAATCTCATGTGCCGTTACAAAATGAGGATGATTTAAACCAAATCGCATCCCGTTTTCCAAAGATACACTAAAGACAAAGCAGCAAGTAACTAAACTTGAATAGCATCCTTTTGCATTTCTTATTTTTCTTTCCTTTCTTTTTTTCTTCTCCTTTTTTTAACAAAATATTTCTTAATTATACCAAACATTCATGGTTATTAAAACAACCCCCTATCTTCTTTTTCTATAATAGGTTTAATATTTTGAACACCTATCTAATTGAAATTCAGCGTCCAGTTCATCATTATTGTGCCCTTCTCCTCTGGGATTAAGTGGCACATTGGGATGGAAAACTGTAATGAGACTCAGCTGCACACATGCCTAAGAACACATCACCAACTCATTCCTATGTATGTCTTCGTTCTGTGAACCCCTAAATATCCATGAAATTAATCTACCTCGTGAGTAGTTTCATGGAAAAAACCAAGCTGGCATGAAATGAAGGGGACACATCCAAATGAATGAAGCACTCAATGACAATGAAGTTAACTATAAATTAGAATCAGTGACACAGCACACATATTGAAGGCCACCATTTCCAGCTACAGCTACGCTGCAGCATGCCGGATAAAACTGCCAAAAGACACGTTCATATGAAATAGTATAGCGCTCCAGTCAAGATAAGAACCACTCCCAGTCCCGACCATATACAGCAGAAGAAATAAAAAGTGCTGCTCTGAAAATGTAGTGAACTTTTAAAAAAAAAACTTCTGCACACCACACAGCTGTCAATCATCCATTCATAGGGCTTTCAGAGTAATGACAGTGCTGCAATCACATGTAAGAGCAAATGCAAGTACCACAACAACTAAAAGGGGAATAAAACATTTTCTTTGCTCTGTTCCTTGCATAGCCAAGTCATAAAAATATTGTCGCTGTCAGGCAGAAACCTCTCCATATTCAAATATTTTTATTTTATTAATGCCCTACTTTGTAGTACAACATAAAAGTAGCGAAAGTAGTCGATGTACAAGCTCACAATGCGTCGTGGGCTTGGAGATCCGCTATTATCGCTATTATTATTTAAAAAAATGAATGTGGTTAAGTCTGTCTGTGGGTTTTATAAATATTTAACCAATGAATAGTTTTAACAAAAGTTTTTTATTAATATAACTTCGCTGGATCCTTTGAAATACTGAAATACAATACCCTCTCTGAAAAGCGTCGCACATACTAGGTTTCGACCAGACAGCGACGATATGCAGTCACCACATCAATAAAGCACATCATCATCTGTCCATGTAATGAGCAGTGACAGAACATGACATCAATTACCTGAAGTAGAAGAAGATGGCCAAAGAGATTAGTAGGGAGGATATGGACAAAGCGTGGCCCACTATGGCCATGTAGTACAGGATGTACACTGACTGCACAAACAGACAAAAACACACAACCACAAACAAGAAGGGCTGGTTAGAATTATACAGTGATCGGACTGCAATTAATCACCTGAATATACGATAACCTGTTATATCCTGAGTGTTCATTTAACTCTGAATTACTGTGAAATTGGTAGCTCTAATGCGGCACCATTTCTGGGGGGAAAAGAACAATTATAATGTTTAAATATATGAAGCTTTTATAAGAATTATTTAGCTCCAAGAACTAAAACATTGATAACCAGAGCTTTTATAAGTATTATTTAGCTCCAAATACTAAAACATTGATAACCAGAGCTTTTATAAGTATTATTTAGCTCCAAACACTAAAACATTGATAACCAGTAGTGTTCATCATGTAAGATGAAACCTATCATTTCTCTGATCACAGTTTTGAAGGGACACATTCTAACTTCTTAAACGTCTTGAAATCCATTCTTAATAATGGATGATGCTGGTTGTATATGATGAAAATAACACCAGTAAAAACTGAATAAATAACAATTATGTAAATAATGATGTGTTGTTAGCAAAGCTCCCAAAAATCAACTCACATTAGGTTATACTGTATTACCGAGATTGAGTATTTCAATAGATAATCGGTAGCCATATTTAGAAAGCATCTTTCCCATCTTTGCATATCACATGGGTAGCCAACAAGAAGCATGTGACACAATAAGCTAAGCTCAGATATTTTACTATAAACCCTAACCTTTGATCTCACATCATTCAGACTGGTTTGATAGCAAAGGCTCTACTACGTTGCATTCAGCATTATTTTTCCATCAGTAAATCTTTCAGTGGTAATCTATGTGGGAGAGCAGTGCATATGTTCTAGCAGTATAGGAATGCAATGTGGTTCTTGCGGGAACAATATTTATAGGTGGCTAAACTAAAAATATGCTTACTCTCACTTCTTGCTTCTCACGAAAATGTGAAGATGTGAGCCAAGTTCCTGCATACCTCAGCTTTGAGTTTATAATGTACTTGTATGTCACATCTGCATGATTACATTACCCGTAACTTCTCCTTAGTGTTAGCATTGCAGAGCGTGTAGTTGGACCAAGTTCTGTTTGTGTCTGGATGACGAAACCACTCCCCGTGCTCCCCACAAGTCTTGGTCACCTTCTCTGAAATAACCAGAAAAGTATGGTAATAGACAGTAGAAACAGCGATTTCCTTTTAATATGTACAGTATGATCCATAAACTTCGGCCCCATTACGCCTGATGAATAATGAATTCACCCCCAATGCCATGAATATTTTATAGCCCCGGTCGCTTTAAATACAGTCAATGGAGGAGCGGAAGTGAATTCATCATGAGAGGTTAACAAGGCACTGGCAGACCTTTATAAGAGTGGAGACTCTTTGGGCAGCGCTGCTCACCTGTGGAGTCAAAGTCGCCAAAATAATTGGGGCAGCTCTGTAATCTGTAGGTCCCTGCTGGAGTATCATCCCAACACAGCCAGCCATCCCAGTTCCGACTACAGTACAACTCTACAGGGACAATAAGGACATAGGCGTTGGTAAGACAAAAATAGCTGCAAAAGGACCTATTTTCTTTCCCTACGGGGTCATTTGGAATAACATCTGCAAAGAAGAAAAACTGAAGAGAACAAAGTAGAGTGAGGCTGTGGGTTCTGGTCTTTTGGATAAGTTGAGACTTTTTTGTTTTTTGCTATTAATCCATAGAGTTAAAGGGTGTAAGTTAAGAAAATGCTTTCGTTAAGGCTTCTTATAGACTATTATCCAAAACAAAGGGCCGTTCACACCAAGTACTACTGTATAAGTATAATGATAACTATTACAGATATTGTTTTTTAAAAAAAATTGTGGCAAGTGGGTGGCAGAGTTCACACCACGGCTATAACAAAGCCAGTGGTGAACGATATAGTTATAGTTATCGTTACAGTGTCACAAACCTGGCTCAGAGTTCGGACAAAAGAGAGGGATACACGGAAATCTTTAAAAAAACATGATTTATTAAATACATAAATGGAGACAAAGACCAAATACCAAAATGGTTATGGAGTGTGTTAGTCTGTAGAATCAGTAGTGTAGGTGTCTAGGTGAGTGTTAAGAATGGTATTGGGTGATGGATGCAAACAAACAAACAAACCAAAGTGTGCAAGGGGAGAATGAGAAAGGAAGGAAGAAAGCCCTGAGAGCACTGGACCCAGGTGCTCCAGATCAGAGCTGACGGCCTCCCAGCTCCACGTACCAGGTACCTGCCATAGATATAGAAACCTAGATACCTCATTGGCCTCTGCAGTTCATTGGAGCGACCTGTATCGCAATACCTTGTATTGCTTGGCAGCGTGCCCCCTCTAAATATGGCGGCCGCGACACAGGTCGCTCCAACGAACTGCAGCGGCCAATGAGATATCTAGGTTTCTATATCTATGCCTGCAACCACAACCCGCAAGAGTGGACAAGCACTGGTAGACAGAGTGGGAGGGCCGTCCCAATAGTTACAGAGCTTGGTGTGAACCGGCCTTTAGACCTAAGAGTAAGATGGCTCTTTTCGATTACAAGGGGACAAAGGGAATTGGATTTTTTTCCTATATCACGGCTCTGTTTCACATAAGGCTCACAGAATTTGGGCCCTGCTTAGGAGGTAGTACGAGTATGAGTAAAACAAATGATGTACTTCTCCCTTCAGGGGTGATTCTGGTTATAATGAAAACATAAATAAAACACAATCACAGAACTTTACAGGTTCCAGAGGGTTTCAGGTTATTGGAAGGTTCTGGGTTACGTAGTCGAAAAGAGCCATCAGAGTCATTTTCCAGTACAGGTGAGAGCTGCCATTAGTTAAACAGACTACGATCAATAACAGCGATGGAGACAATTGATCTGGTACTTTTGTCTACCTGATTTGTTGTGCGGCGGATCTCGGTTCATTTTCTCATAGCATTTGTATTGTCCATCAAGGATTTTTTTCCTCTGTATTTCCTGTTCTTTTGGGATGGCACTGAACTTGACCTCAACGGTGGGCTCTACCAAAGTGTCATTCAAATGCACTGTTGCAGCCTCCTGGGAAAAGATTTAATTATGTCAACATTGTATACGCAGAGACACAAAACACATTATTAACAGTACACGGCATTGGGCGCAATAACCATTTACATGTATACAACATCATAAAATATTTATGAAGTCATTATCGCCCAGACATCTGTTCTCGTCAAAGGGAAACCTTGACAATGTGTGCATTCATTGTCAAGGTTTCCCTTTGACGAGAACAAGTGAAGTTACAACGTTGGCTGCAACCACAACAGATCAGGGAGCACTCAGCTTGTTATTTATCCTTCTTCATTCATCACGGGGAATTCATCCATCTTCCGTTACCTTTAATTTATCCTTGGAGACGGGTAGACAGTTGGATCTGCTCTTATTAATGGAGGGACTTTGGGCCCAATTACCCCATTCATCACAATATTTGGTCTCATTTTCTGAAAAGAACAAGAAAAAGAAAAGACAAAACGTTGAAGGTATTTAAGGAATTTAATTGTGGGGTCTTAGCCGATTCCTTTTGTGAGGTAATGGGGGGGGGGCTGAACATGCTATACACTGATTATCTGCAGAAGGCTTCAGGCAGCCCTAGAATATTAATAACTTTATATGAATAGCCTCTGATATCAAAAGGTTGACACATGAACGAGGGTTATCTGGTGTCATAACAGATGAAAAACGTAATACATAAAATGTTGTCATAACTATCATTACGTTAAACTTCACCTATCATTTGAGGTTGATGTTGAATTCCTGAAAGAATGGCTACATTCCCTTTTCTTATTGATTAGTATATAGAGATAGGAGACACATGCAAGACAAGACCTCACAAAGAACATAATATCCACATGCCTTATGAGCAATGCCAATCCATGTTATGGTCTGTGGCCGAGCCAACGGATAATGGTACAGTATACCTACCCAAAAAAGAGTCCTGTTCAGATTCCTGACATTACAGTGCAAGGGTTTAGCAAATAGCCCAGCAGACATGACATGACATAATGTTATGTCAATGGAGAATCCCCTGTTTTGAATGCATTCCCTGCATGATGGTCAAATGCTGGGCTGACGTCCTACTGTACTGTACATGTACAGTAGATCTGGACAGGGCTAAGAATGAGGTTTCGGATGTTCCTGTCAGTGATCACCCGGCGCCCCGGCTGCTTGTCCTCCTCTGACAGCTCATCAGGTCTGCCTCCACATCCCACCGCATGTCTCCCCTAAAGCTTCAGCACCAGTATCACATTTCCCCAAATGGAACCATAGGGGAGTCTTAATCATAAAGCCAATCTGGGAAGCCCCCTTTATGAGCTCTCCATTCAGCAAGCACCTTCTCTCTCTTTTATGCTCATACTCTCTGCTCATCCATTACCTCTTTTTGCCTTTCTCTATTTTTCCCGATCCCCTCCTCTCTCTCTCTCTCTCTCTTTCTTTGTTGAGCTCTCTTCTTCTACAGTATATTTCTCTCTTTGTACCTTTCATCTTTCCGTGTCTTTTTTTTTTTTTTTTACAGCGGGGTGAGAGGGCCTTCTCAGAGGCCGCCCACTCGCTATGGAACTCACAACGAACTCACTCCCACAGCTTATATCAAAGCTGCCCCCCCCACCCTCGCCACGTTTAACCCATTAAGAGGCTGATTCTACAAAGTGTCTTCTAAATCCTAACAGTTTTCTGAAACACTTATGTCGCTGTAATATCAGTGGTTCTCAAACTTTGTCATGTCAAGGACCCCCAAAATGATATGTATTTGGCCGTGGACCCACATCCAAAAATATGTAGTTCCAGGGACCCCCAGAGGCAAAGATTTGAGTTACAAATGTTTGATTAAAAATATATACTGTATATTCAAAGATTTGCCCAAATTTCATGATTTTAAAAAATTGCAGATCTACAAGCTCATAGCGCGGCACCTGGTGCTTGTATACAGTATCTGCTATTTTTGAATAGCCAAAGTATAAAAAAATGGTTAATGTGGTTAAAATCTAAAATTACTTTGCTTTCCCAGTCTTAATGGGTTAAAACTACACTGAAAACCCACCTTTTCAGACTCGCATTTCCTACCAAATCATAATCCCCCTTTTTTCCCTCATTTTTAACCTTTTAACTATTTTTTTTTTTATTCTGTTTCTGTAAAGCGACTTTGAGTACCTAGAAAAGCACTATATAAATTGTATGTATTATTATTTTTGTCTGCCTGGCCATGTATCCAGAGCTAATCTCACAAACCGCTGGATCAGCACCACATTTCTTGTGCATGCTGCCAGTAGGCCAAGGACGTAACACAGAGTTCTATTAGACCCTGTCTTATTTCTTTCTGCCTCCCACTCACAGTCACTCCATCTTTCCATTCTCACCCAATAATCACATTGCATTTCCAAGTAATCAGAGCTGGCATGACCTGCATTCAAATTTGTAAAGCCTTGTGACAACTCATAATGTAATAACATAATCTACAAATGGGGAAAAAATAGAAAGTGCTGGACAAATCATGTGAAAAAAGAAAGAAAACTGATATATTACTGAGTTGATATGTTCTTTGGTCAGGGGCCCCTTTGGCTGGACAGTAGGTGTTTGGTTATCAATGCAGGAGACAAGGGTACAAATCCAGGTGGTTTCACTATAGTATACTATGTTTACACTCTATGTTTAGCGTCGGAGCAGAGTCTGAGATAAAGCCACCACTTTTTAACATTTATTGTCACTTGAATAGTGATGTGACAAAGGTCGTTGTCATTCCATGTTGGTCCATGTTGTTAGTGAGTACCCTAATAACAGTGTCGTTCAGAATAGGATCAACTATATCACTACTGACCACCAAGCCTCACAGAAAAGACAGTAGCATATCTCGCTTACTGACAGGACAACACTAGTTACTTTTTTTCTTTCATTTTTTTTTTACAGAAAACCTTCTAAAAATGCAGCTTCTCTTAATGAATCTATTTTATCATTATGGAAGCTGTGGTTATGGAGTCAAAAGCACAGAACGCGAGCAGCCCCTGTACATGTGCATTAGAGTATAGCAGAATATTCTTACCAGCGGGATCCACGTCAGAATAACCTGGACAGCCCTGCGTTACGTATGTTCCAGCTGGTGACTCTCCCCAGCACAACAGGCCATCCCATGTAACGCCACAATACACACCTGCAGGGGGTAAAGTTGGTGCAGTATACCATCTCAATATAATGATTGCATTATAGAGTATACATTAGTATTACCAAGTCTGCCAATCTCTTTTACTTAACCCATTAAGACCTGAAGCCGATTCTACAAATGTCTTCTAAGTTCTAAATCCCAACAGTATTCTGAAAAACGTATGTTTCTATATCAGTGGTGCTCAAACTTTTTCATGTCAAAGACCCCCAAAATGTATTTGGCGGCGGACCCCCATCTCAAAAATATGTTGTTCCAGGGACCCCCCAGAAGCAAAGATTTGAGTTAAAAATGTTCGCTTTAAAAATATATATATTCAAAGATTTGCACACATTTGCACACAAGTGTAAAATAATGCTTTTTAGCTCAAATCAAAAAATGACACAGATGCGTTCCAGGTCTTAATGGGTGAATAGTAAACAGCGAAATGTGCATAAAATATATAATACCCAAAAGGTGATGTGGCCAATATTTAGCAAGCATCTCAGAATCACGCTGAAAGTTTGACTAGGACTAAAACCTACCTCAGAATAGGACATCAGAGGCATTTATGAAGCTTCCTACAACCACTTTCATTGAGTTATCTTTTGGTTTTACCACAACGATAACTAATGAAATGAAATAGCATGATATATAAAGTAGGTGTACTAAGTGGCCTTGGCAAAAGGCAAACATCATACAGTGCATTGCCAAGATTGCTGAATAAAGATGAATAAAGTGTTGATTTCTTTCCATCCACATGTCCTAGACTACTGGGCCAGTAGATGTGTGCCATCTATGACACCTATAATTCCAGCACAACCAGCCATTTCCATAAATACAGTCTGTTCTTGTATTAGGATACTACAACACGTTGAGTGGTGAAGAAATTAATCAGAGATAGTGTGTGGCAGCTATAAAGAAGTGAGATTTTTTTTAGTGCACTTAAAATAAAAGCATCGATAATGCTTTCACTGAATGAGAAAGATGCCTAATTTCGTGGCAATCATGTACTTTATTTGCATTTTGCGTGGTGATTGTTGTGTATTACTATCTAAGCACTACTGTATGTACTTAAATACTACACAAATTATATCAAAGCAATATATTGACTAAAAGGCAGGCAATTTGTAAACGCGACTGTATTCAAACCTAGAAATGGATTGTGCTGAAATATCAATAAATAACATTTATATTTCTATTCAAAATATATGTTTTAATAAACGTCATTGTTGAGTGTTCCCGTGCAAGACACGTCTCCTTTCTCAAAATGTTCATGCATTCACTGGGAACTAACCGTAATGGATTAGGACAGCTCTTGAGCTCTCCTTGTTTAGGAGTATTTTCCTAAGTTAATAAAGTTGACAAAATGCCTTTTCTCCCAGGCCGAAGAGTGGGACCAAATTTGTCTCATTCTGAGAATTTCCTGGCACTTAGGACCAATTTGCTACACTGAGAGGGCTGACAAATACGAGCCCTGGACTTTGTTGTCAGTTTCCAGGATGTGGAACACCTGGTGAGAGGAGCGCTGGCTATGGCGTCTTACAATTAAATTAAATTACATTTAGCTAAACAGTTACAGTTTACAATTTTCATGTCTCATTATACAATTTTGGATGATAAAAAGATATGTGTAATTTCATGGATTTTTATTTAGTATTTTTGGGCGGTGTAGCCGCCCCTATAAGTGGGGTTGGGACTCCTCATTAGCTGTATTGTGATTGGCTCATTAGTACACCCCTAGCTGTACTGTGATTGGCTGACTCTATTGGCTGACTCTATTCAGCACTGTGATTGGCTAGCGAGACACATGATGACATTAATAACCTATAAATACGATTATGCACTTCAAAAAATCCATTTTTTTCAAGTGAGCTTCCATCACTATAATGACCACTGTGATGACCACACCGCCCACTTCACACTGGGTGTGATTTTTTCATTTGTTTTTAAGTACTATGTTATGTTTAAGCAGTGCTATATTGTAGTGCAAAGATTTTTAAGCCACTTTCAACCTGGCACCCCCCATTTGGGGAATGTCATAGGTGAAAATGTTCAAAGACTACACTCTTCTTTTTTTTATAGGGCCTAAGTGGTTACGTATAATAACGTTCTATATGAAGTTTAGTATTATCATTATATTTATAGAGCACTGTAAAGCCTCTGCTGCTCAGGAGGTGCCTGTATAGTAGCATTGTGAGTAGAAAGAAGAAGAGAGTGCTGAGAGAGTGCTGTTCTCGTCCACTACAAGACAGACGTCACAATGGCCACTCCAGTTGTACTCGCTCCAAGGTAATTAAATTGCCTCTTCAGACTTAATGTGATTTGAGCCCTCACCCGTTCTGTTGCGCAGATGGTCCTTGCTGGACAGCTCGAGACATTTGTATTGACCTTGGCTCGCAGGCTGCAGGCCCGCCTGGACCTCCATTATGCTCTGCCCAGGACTGAGCGATGTTGTATCTGGGGTGGTCTCCGTGGTGGACGCCACGACCGCCCAGCTCTGTGTAGAGACAACAGCACCACAGAAGACGGATGAAGAAAGGGAGAGGAGACAGACAAGAAAATGTGCTTTCTACTGATATTTGGAGTATGTGTGTGTGTAGGGGGTGGTTAGCGTGTGTGTGTGTGTGTGTGTGTGTGTGTGTGTGTGTGTCCAGGTGCCTTTGCTTTCATCCGTATCCGTGTCTGTGTCTGTCTGTGTGAGCGTGTGTGTGTGTGTGTGTGTGTATGTACAGTATGTGTGTGTGTGTAATGATGAATTGTTGGTGCACCTGTAAACGACCCCCCCCCACCCCATCCCCACCCTCCCCCCTGTAGTCCCCGTCGCTGTCAGCCTCCCACATTTTGGCCTACAGGGTGCTGTGTGTCTTATTACACTTATACACATGAGTCACCGGCTGCTTCTTTTCACCTGACAAGCGAGGAGTTTCATGGGGAGAGCGCATAACGCTGCATGCAGAGGTTCATGCTGCTATCTTCCCAGCAGCTTGTGCTGCAGCGACAGGGACAACAACCCCCCTGCTGCCCCCCCCCCCCCCCACATGTTTTAGCTGCCAACTGAATTTGTTGGGAGCACCCCAGCCAAGCCAGAGTCAGTCACCGCTTCTGAGAAGCGAAACCTGGAGCCTCTGGGGCAAGCGGGGGGGCGTATTTTTACCTCTTATATACTGTAATTAAAGAAACTAATTAGAAACGTTCAACTTTAGGTGTAACTAACCACCGACACTGTGTGTTCCCTGCGACATACTATAGCGTCATATCCAGGGGGTGTACTTGTATGTCAAGCTGCCTCACGCTAAGGAAGCGGGAGATAGGTTCCTGCCCTATGGGCCTCAGGGCCCGGCTTACTTAATACTCTACTGTATACAGAGTAGAGTAGAGTCTACTGTATGTGCTTAAATAGCTTCAACGTATAAATAGGCCTACTGTACACTATGATAATGTGATAGTCATTTTGAAATGTGATGAGAAGTCATTTTTATGCTTTACACAACACAAGACAAGGGTGTCTAAGAAGTCAGAAGTGAAGGGTGTCAGTTTCTCCGTTGGAATCTGTGGATGATTTGCATTTGGAAGCACTTTAAAATGATGTCACAGGGTAAATCCCTCTCAGTTGCTCTCTGAAAGCCGGCTTTGTTGTCGTTTGGCCAGGAACTAAACCACATAAATTGCCAGGCTCACTTTTACACTTCCCATATAATTTGACTCAAATCTAAACATTTTCACTCCCATCTTTTCAGGTCTCGTTGCTTTTCTGAGAGTGATACTTACCTGTCTATGACCAAAGCAGGGAAAAGGCCACACAACAGCAATAAACCAAGACACAGGGTCGTATTTAGACGATCTATGACTCAATGTGGTGCATGGTCTAAAGGGCATGGCCGCAAAATGCCTTGGGGCTGTGTGCTAATACAATTTGACTAATTAGACCGCAAATAATCAGGGCGTAAACTATGGCACAAGGAGCAAAGGAGTTGTATGTATTCTCTCAGTCATGGGTGTGTTTTGGGCCCGATCATAGTGTATTTTCCCATTCTCTTTAACACATTCCACACCAGAGTTTAATATCATAATGTACTCACCAGTGCCAGCGATTTATTGTTGTTTTTAGTTTTTTTTCACGTTGCCACAGACCTCGCTAAATACCTTAAGATCGCGCGTTAAACTGTTTGTAGACACACAGGGTAGCTGTGTGAGTGGCCCAGAGAAGACCGTTTCGATCGGCGATCGGCCATTTTGAAGTTGTCGCGGTTTATGTTAAACAGCGATCAGCGAGGAGAAAAACAACAACCGAGATAATGGCGGATTAGGGGAAGATTTAGAGCGGAGGCGGGTGGGAACGAAAATCTCCGGATACGGATATTTCCATATTATTTAAGTTCGCGTAGATCTACGCGATTGGCACGCAATGTGTTAAGAGCCAGGTGCGTCTACACCATGATGCATTGTTAATAAAAAAAATAATGAGAAGCTAAAGGTTTTCTGCTGAGGCAATGGATCTGCTAGTGTGCGAAGTGAAATGTGATATACAGTAATGATATAAAAAGACCAGGGAACAAACGCTCTCTGCTCACCGAAAACATCAATTGGAAACGGGAGGTGGATCATGTACCTTCATTGTCTGTGCTGCTGCTGGCATATTTTGGGCATGCACTTCAACTTCAGAATCATGCCTTCCTCCTGTAATGTCTCCTCAGTTATGTCCAAAAGACAGATCCATGATATCTTGACATACTGTACTAACTTAATAACCACATGCTGGCCATCTTAATTAGGTTCTGTATTTAAACCAGCTAGGCATGACGCACACATAAACTAAATTGTGCAGAGACAGGTAAAGAAAGCCAGAAGGGTTCACAAAAGACGTTCTTTTAACATAATTATTTTCTATCAGCAATAAAGTGTAGGCTATTCATTGAAATAAACCATCTCACTCTCTCTCTGTCTCATGGTGGCAGCTGAGCTGAGCTCTGATTGGCGTACAGTAGCAGCATGAGCTAAGCTGTGTGGTGTATGCTAGGGCTGCACGATATGGACAACATTTTATATCAATATTTATGCCAAATATCTCGATAGCGATACCATGTATCACATTTGATATTATACATTTAGCAACAGTGAAAACAAAGCATATTACACGTAAACTTTGCTCTTACTTTGGCATGAGCAATATGAGACAAGCGGGCATGCTCGTCTCACGCAAACTCCCACCTGTCCCATGCCAGAGTTGAACTGTCTTTACCTGTTTTTTCCTATGCAACGTGCGGAGAAACAGAGGGGTGATTTTCCTTTCCTTTTGCAATATTATGTTTCCCTTTTGCAATACTAATATCCTGCGTCCTTATAATGATACGATAACAACATATCATTCAGCCCTATTGTATACATGTAGCAGAATGAGTTGAACTGTGATCGGTGTAGCAGCGCGTCATGAGCTGTATGGTTCACCGATTGGTCTACTTTTGGTCGGACAGAGATACATACAGACATAGAGACAGACAGTTACAGACAAACCCTGTTCTAGACGAAACGGCCCCTTCGGCGCTGTGCCATAGAATGGTGTGTTATCGCCAGTGACTTCTGCCCGAATGCTGATGTCTCATGTAGCAGTTTAGCAGCCGTACATATGATGTCACTCCAAACATCGAAGCAAATGACGTCATACATACGACCACCAGGCCACCACCACGAATAGCAACAGATGATAGTACCGACTGAGAGAGGCGTGTGTGTGTGTGTGTGTGTGTGTGTGTGTGTGTGTGTGTGTGTGTGTGTGTGTGTGTGTGTGTGTGTGTGTGTGTGTGTGTGTGTGTGTGTGTGTGTGTGTGTGTGTGTGTGTGTGTGTGTGTGTGTGAGAGAGAGGGAGAGAGAGGGGGTCCTCACACTGCACCACCCCCTCAATCCAAGGTCTTTCCTCACCTATCACAATCCATGTATTCATTTGTTTTGTTATGAACCGCCAAGGCAGTTTGGAGCTCTAAAAAATAAAAAAATATAGGAGCTTAAAACAGAACCATAACAGAACCGAAGCAGATGCATCAGCCACGAAACATTTGGCAGGAGCGCACGCTAACACCTCATGTCAGACTTGATGCTGAGCAGCAACTGAAATAGCAAGCTTCTATTTCACACTGATACGGATGGATGGACAACCACATATTTGGCCACATGCACGACCAGAAATACCGCACACATGCTCGTCAAGCTGTTAAATGCAGAAATTGGGAATAAAAGACTTCACATCAATTACAGCATGCTGTAGCGGATGCATCGTGCCATATTGTCCTTTAAACGTTTCAATGCGCAAAAAATGCATAATATACAGTACACACACACACATACTCTATCTCTCTCATATATAGTACTTACACTCACCACACACATATCCAGGCACGTATGCATGCACACACACACTCAGACACACACTCAAACACACACTGAAACACGCTGTCATGGATTGAGGGTCTTTTGTTCCATCCGCACTTGTAATTAAGAAGTTGAACCAATTTATGGTAAAAGGTTAGTGAACTATACCAAATTAATCTTTCATATCTTTTTGCTGACTAGATGGAATCATTGGACCAGAACCTATCTGTTCAGTTTTGAAGCCCATGTGATGAAGAGAGAATTAAGTAATATCTGTATAATGCTCTACTTGCTACTACGATAAAAGAGGATCTTACCAGTGTGAACGGCAATAGCACCCAGGGAACGCTTGACAAATACATCTTCTCTCCAGGAAAAATCATCTACAGGGGGAAAAAAAGAAGTAAGTGACATGACATTACATTATAGTAATGTAAAAATAAACAAATCTGCTGTGAAAAATGGCTGCATGAAAACATTAAAACACAAATCCGTCCGTGTTTCACATCAGGATTATACCCGTTGCCCTCAGGAGGGAACATTAAGCGGCAATCATTAATCTGAAATGCAAATTCAAGACATGGGGAGATGTGGTATTGACATTTCAGAGCAATAAAAGTTTCACTTTGTTTGCGTGCGTGCGTGCGTGCGTGCGTGCGTGCGTGCGTGCGTGCGTGCGTGCGTGCGTGCGTGCGTGCGTGCGTGCGTGCGTGCGTGCGTGCGTGCGTGCGTGCGTGCGTGAGTGGGTGAGTGTACGCGCAGTGGTGGTAGGGGGAGTGGGCATGTATCCATTCTTCACAAAACAAGGGCACCAAAGAAGTATGACAAATTACAGGCAATCCAAGGGGGTAACGAGAAAGGGAGTCAAACTAAAATAGTGGGGGCTCATTAATCACTTTGCTCTGAGCTTCACTTTCTGTGGAGCTGCATCAAAGCACTGTCGCTGGTGAGTTTGTCAGAGATTACAGCTTGCTTTGGGCTTCATTGCTTTGTCCCTGTGAGTCCCGTTTAAAAGGCCCATTACTCTGACATTGAACAACTAGAAATGAGCTACTGTTTGTTTGTTTGTTCCATCATGGATGAGAGAGCCCCTGGAGGTCACTGTGAGAGTTCAGCAGGATAGTGCTTTATTTTGGCTCCCAACAAACAGCACGGTGATTGGGTTTGATTTTAATCCTCGACCGAACAAGGAAAGTGCACTCATCGGAGTGCAGATCTCCTCCAGGCAACCATCAGGACACAAGGAAGCTGCGGACTGAAATAGAGTTTGTACGACAAACAGTTTGCAACTGTTGGGGTTTGTGGTGCTTCTTATAGGCGGAAGTGAAAAGCAGTTTGGGAGTTTTTGTTGGTGAATTAGAATTAGGATTAATTAGTGACTAATTAATCCTAATTCACCCAGTGGCGTAGCCAGAACGCTAGCGTAGGCTGGGCCTAGGCAGGAGCGGGTGGCCACGCATGCACGCGCGCGCACACGTGCATGCTTTTTTTTGCGGGTTTGTACCCACGCTCGCGTCCACAAAGCGCGTGGGTACTTTTTTTGAGGGTTTGTGACGGATTTCGGATACACTGTTATCAAAATGGCTGAATATGATATTTAAAAAAATATATATATATTTTTTGGGGGTGGGCAGAAAAACCAAAATGGGTGGGCCCAAGCCTACCTATGCCCACCCGTGGCTACGCCCCTGAATTCACCAACAAATATCCCCCTAGTAACTAGTCCCAAAATAGCTGTGCCTCGATTCGGGGGTTGCACACTTCCAAGAGTGGATTTTATTGTGAAGGCGATTACATCACAGAGGCATGGCCAGTCACATTTCATAATAGGCTTCTTCAAATACACCCTGCTTAATGGCCAAGTTCCAATGCCCTCCTTACAGAGTCACTAACTTGAATGTGTGTTCAAGTGAAGTCCGTGAGGGGTTAGGGCTGTCCCATTGTCAAATCTTCTCTGTCAGGGATCTGGCAAAGCGTTTTCATGTGTTATTTCTGTAAGTCTGCATCGATGCAAACTTTGCCTGAGGGAATTACCCACAGTTCATAGTGTTGAACGTTAAATATGGGAATACCAGGATATCGTCCAAACATCAGTAAGCATGCAAATTGGTCATGCCCGATTAGAACGTTAACAAATTGTGTTTCTCACTGTTCTCAAAAAGAGAGGAATAGAGGATATATAGAGGAATAGAGGAGATATATTTAGTCAAAATGAAGGACAAGAGATAAGAAATTAGTAAAGTACAAATATATATACAGAAATAAACTTTTAAACGAATAATATACAAACCCTAAACAAAACACAGATTACAATGAATAGAATAACCTAAATACAAGCACTTGATGTAATTAGGACAGTACGTTTTTTCAAAGTTATAGCAAGGGTCATGAATGACTCATCTTCAAAGTGTTGTCCCATTCCTTTTGTACCATTCTGAGCCCTAACAGCCTCTCACGCTCAAGCACTTTACCAGGTGACGTCAATTAAAGTCTGTGAGGGTTCAGGCCAGGGCTTAAGGCTTTAGGGAGGACATTGGAACTGGGCCAATTATGTGCAGACTTGAGACCGCAACCATGACTCATCCCATAGCCCATGGCATAAATGCTAATAGACAGCTTAAGCTTTGGCACATGCAGTCATATGCCAACGGTCAATGCACATTTCTGATCGATTGACGAAACCACTAAGGAGCTAAATGCATGAGAACGGCCACATAATTGTATAAAAGTCCCAGTCTGCCAATTCAGATTTAGATTCAGTTTTATCTGACACTTAAATTGGCTTAAGGGAGGGAGGGCGGGCGGACCTCTGACGCCACTCTCATGTCACTACGTTGTCACACCCATGTCACCATGACTCAGCCATCACCACCATATAAGGACTTCCCAATCCAGCTACGCCCAAATATGGAGTGAGTTGTCTAACCTCAATGTGTCGTCATGGCATCAGGGGCAAAGAAATCAGTCAGCTCTCTCTCTCTCTCTCTCTCTCTCTCTCTCTCTCTCTCTCTCTCTCTCCCTCTCTCTCTCTCTCTCTCTCTCTCTCTCTCTCTCTCTCTCTCTCTCATACACCAGATCAGAATGTTTGTAAACAAACGTGTAGAGCAGTCTATGGACATCTCCACAATATAAAATAAAGTGTCCAGAACATTACCTGTCTAGTTTGTCAACCTGTGTATATTTAGAACAAAATTTATATATATTTCTAATAGCCAATAACAGTATCATAAGTGTTCTGTTCTTCCAGAAATAAGGTTGAGCTGTGATCGGCATAGCAGCATGAGCTGAGCTGTGATTGGTCTACTTTTGTATGAACAGATATAGAAATACATACAGCAATAGAGACTAGAGATACAGACAATCCCTGTTCTAGATGGCAAGGCCCCTTCGAAGAGTGTAGAAATGTACATTTGTACACTCTCTCAAATAATGTACATTTGTACACTCTCTCAAATGGCTAAATTTACACTGAGGATTTCACTGTGTGCAAGTAAAGAGGTCAATTCAATTACAGTCCTCAGCTCACTTTCTATATTTCACAAATATTAACATTTCATATTTCACTCTTATCTAGAACTAGACTTATAATGAATGTGCAGATAGGGTTTCAGTGTCATACCCAAGAACTGCATTAGGGATTGAACATAGAACCTTTTAGTTATGGATACAGCCCGACTGATATTGGTTTGGCATCATTATGTTGGTGTTGGTTTACTTTTTGATAATCTCTCAAGAACAAGCTCCGTTCAGAACGTGTGCGCGTCAGAACGCGTGCGCGTTAGCTTACAAGTGGGCGTGCCTTCAGATCAGGAAGCAGGCCGCGCTTTACCCAATAGTGGGCGGGATTTACATCTGTGCGCTCGCTTCCCACTGGAAACAAACCGAAACTCATTTAACAATAGTGTCCTCGGAGCCGACAAAACCACGGAAAGTTAGTAACATTTTATCTTGTTCTTTCATCATAGAAACGAGTGGGCTTATAACCAAAACCATCCATGTTCTTTGGGAGAAATGGTGTTGGTTTTCCGTGGAGAAATATTGTTAGTGGCAATGAAAACATAGGCGCACCACCGGAAGTAGAGGGCTGAAGGCATGTCCAAACCCCGGTTTCCAGCCGCATAGGTCTAGTGAATCACCCCCCCCCCTCCCCCCCAGAGTCAAATGCAAAAGTGAAAAACGCTGGGGGTGCTGTTTTTCCGTTTTATTTGACGATGGGTTCCCAGATTTACTTTTTGATAATCAGTGGTCCAGGATTCTCCAAATCAGGATTAGCATAAATCAGTGTAATCACTAGACAAGCCTGTCCCAATATCTAATGCACATTGTAAAGCACTTTGGATAAAGGAGCCATTTACCATTTACAAAACCTCCATCTGACATTTACGTCGGATGGAGGAAAGTTAACATCATTATTTCTAACAACTTCCTGTCATTGAGAGCAAGAGGTGATACCGTAAAAGACGTTCAAGAGATCATAATTGCATTAATGTTGACCCAGCGTGCTGAAAACCTCTCAGCTTGACAAAAACACAAATCAAAGGCAATGAAATGGAACGGAGGGTCAGGGGAGGTAAGATACTGATCGCAAAATGTTTCTGGGCTTGATCTATAAAACCCACCCAGCAAACCGTCGGTTCACACTGACTCAAGTATTCATTGATGCCCTTTCATCCTTCTCCCCTGTGTGCGTGTGTGTGTGTGTGTGCATGTGTGTGCGTGTGCGTGTGCGTGTGCGTGTGCGTGTGCGCGCGCGCGCGTGTGTGTGTGTGTGTGTGTGTGTGTGTGTGTGTGTGTGTGTGTGTGTGTGCGTGTGTGCGTGTGTGCGTGCGTGTGCGCGTGTGTGTGTGTGTGTGCGTGTGTGCAGTGGTGTAAAGTAACTACAGTAAGTACATTTACTCAAGTACTGTACTTAAGTAAAATTTTGAGATACTTTTACTTTACTGGAGTAAAATATAAATTACTATATTATTAAATACACATTAACCACTTTAGCCCTATTTTATACATAGGCTATTTGAAAATAGCCGATCTACAAGCTCACAACGCATCGCGACGCGTTGTGAGCTTGTAGATCTGCTATTTTCAAACCTTTTAGTACTTTTACTTTTGGTACTTTAAGTACATTTTGATGCCAATACTTTTGTACTTTTACTCAAGTACATTTTTTATTCTGGACTTTTACTTGTAACAGAGTATTTCTATATTGCAGTATTGGTACTTTTACTTAAGTACAATATTGAAGTACTTTTTCCACCACTGCGTGTGTGTGTGTGTGTGTGTGTGTGTGTGTGTGTGTGTGTGTGTGTGTGTGTGCGTGCTCGTGCGTGTGAGCATGTGTGCGGCGGTGAGTATATTTGTGTGTAATGCTTGGTGTACCCAAGTGTGACAGTGTGAGGCTCTATTATACTGGTATTGGCATTCTACTGGACTAGACGGATGAGAGCAGACCATTGACCATTGGGTGACAAAGGCAAATTGAAAACCATTAGTGACTATGTATTATTGTGGAGACGGACAGATAAGTCCATAGTCCAGGGGAAATGGTGTGTGTGTGTGTGTGTGTGTGTGTGTGTGTGTGTGTGTGTGTGTGTGTGTGTGTGTGTGTGTGTGTGTGTGTGTGTGTGAGTGTGTGTGTGTGTGTGTGTGTGTGTGTGTGTGTGTGTGTGTGTGTGTGTGTGTGTGTGTGTGTGTGTGTGTGTGTGTGTGTGTGTGTGTGTTCTGGATTATTGGACAACTTCAGAACAAAACCCGGATTCCATCAATAATAAATGTGCCAGTCTAGTTTGTTTTTGATTTTCACTCTTTGTTTCACGACAGCTGAGGATGTCATACAGTACCTATCCCGTCTCTCGCTGTCTGCGTCTGAAAATTGAGCTGAAGCTGCTAGACATCCCTACACCTGACCTTCTGTGCTGCAGTCCCATTTAGCCAATTTGAAGGGATGAGCAGCCAAGGTGACCATATGAACTTGATTCCAGAACAACGCGTAAGGGTCCATTTGGTTACATTTGTACACCCAAGTGGATAAATGAACACCAAGGATTTTACTGTGTGGGTGAATTGAATTAGATGGCTGGACAGATGTCTATGTTACCCACAATATTATCAATCAATATTATCAACCATTCTGTATAATAGAAATGTCAGATCTTCTGCAGGGGACCGGGCTTTAAAATAAAATCTTACGGATTGCAGCTTTAACTATAGGCTTCAGGAACAATCAAGTATCATTCACAATTCACACTGAGCAATATTTTCCATGTGCTTTGTTTGAGGTTGTGCAACAAGTTAGGACCACCAGTCAACAGCATGCTGGCTAAAGTGAGTTGTTGTGATTAGTGAAGACGTATTCAGTTTCCCCGCAGCCTCGGGGGACTGCTGTGATTGGTCTACACATGTGGGCCATTGGGAGAGAATTTCTATAGAATTGTTGCGCGCATATGGTGGACTGAATGTGGGATCGTGATAGCATCTGATAACAGCACCACTCCCAGGAGCGTAATTTAATACGAAGCTCAAAGTCTCATTCCAATGCAGGACTAAGCTAACATATTTCTGAGTTGAAGTCAGGTTCGAGTTGAGGTGAGAAAGGTAAATGACTGTGGTGGTGAGATATTTATTGGCAAACCTGAAGACAGATGTGCCCGCACTTTTATGGCCTTAGCCTCATCCTAAAAATATATATTGTATTATTAGCATCTCCAACAAAGGCAAAAAGGAGGCTATTTTTGCTTTTCTATGGTGCCAACATTTTTGTGTAGCTTGAGTCACATCCATAATTTACTCAACTGCACACAGGCAGCATTTAAATGCAAGGAGGAAGTCGTCCTGCATTTTCAATCTTCAGAAGGGTTTTTCTCATCCAAATTAGGCCATGAGGCTTACACATCTTTAAAGCTAAGACTTTTATTTATCCACTGAAAGTGCAAAACAGTCAAAAATAAAAAAAGAGAGACAAAGAAACGCCAAATATACAGTGTGTATGTCTGCAACCACTACATACACCTGTACCCGAATCAATGCATGATACAAAACACTCCCAGAAAGACCAAGCCAACAAGGCTGGCCTATTTGTGTGCCCGGTCTTCCATCCCTGTCCTACCGTATATACTCTTCCCCCCATACTCCCTCCTTCCATCTCCTTTCTAGTTATATCTTCAAGGCTTTCTATATGTGGTCATGAGCCTTATTCATTAAGTGGGGTATCTATCCACTGTGTGCAGCAGACATTGGCCCCTTATAGTGACACATTGGATTTTCACCTAATCTGTCTCTGCACCTTATTTGTTTTTGCTGCTGTGCGTGCGCACACACACACACACACACACACACACACACACACACACACACACACACACACACACACACACACACACACACACACACACACACACACACACACACACACGCGCGCGCGCGCGCATTCGCTCGCGCACACACACACACACACACACACACACACACGCCATGTCCAATGCTTGCACAGAGAATGCTTGTTCACCACATGCCCAGGCACTGGACACATCAGACCCATCTGCGTCCAGAAATCTTACAGTAGCATCAGCAACCACATGGCAGAAACCACCTGCGACCGACTGACCACAGATTATGTGCCATCTCTGCCAGCTTCATCTTTTATTAATTCAAACCTGTTGTTTCCAATTAAACAACAAGGCCAGGTGGGGAGATCTTTTTGCTGCATGATGGATTTTTAATCTAACGCCACGTCAGGGACTTTGACGGGCCTTTAATGAGGTTGTGAAATTGAAAATCGGCTACAGGTGCCTGCTCCCTCTGCCAGCCGTGCTCATTTACTGTCATTCAGAATGAAATGACAATGAAAATAGAGTCCCAATATTCTCTCAGGTAGACCTTTTAGTGGCTTTGTCGTGCCCACGTCCTCATTCCAGCAGTGGTGGAAAAAGTACTCAAATGTTTTACTTAAGTAAAAGTATCAATACTGCAATGTAGAAGTACTATGTTACAAAGGTCCGGAATTCATAATTTACTTGAGTAAAAGTACAAAAGTATTGGTATCAAAATGTACTTAAAGTACCAAAAGTAAAAGTACTAAAATGTTTGAAAATAGCAGATCTACAAGCTCACAACACGTCGCGATGCGACGCGTTGTGAGCTTGTAGATCGGCTATTTTCAAATAGCCTATGTATAAAATAGGGCTAAAGTGGTTAATGTATGTTTTATAATGTAATAATTTATATCTGCAAAGTAACTAGTAACTTATGTTTTCAAATAATTGTAGTGGAGTAAAAGTACAATAGTTGCCTCTGAGATGTAGTGGAGTAGAAGTATTGGAAATTGGAAATACTCAAGTAAAGTACAAATAGACCTTCTGTGCTGCAGTCCCATTTAGCCAATTTGAAGGGATGAGCAGCCAAGGTGACCATATGAACAAATACCTCAAAATTGTACTTAAGTACAGTACTTAAGTAAATGTACTTAGTTACTTTACACCACTGGTGGCTTTGTCATGCCCACGTCCTCATTCCAGGGATCCACATCTCCAGACTATTAATACTCACACCTGTACTCAGTTGTCAGTCAGTCATACATACATTTCTTCTCACCTCACTTGTTTCCCCTCAGCCGAGACCCAGGCCACTCCAAATTCCTCTCAGCTGTCCCTTAACCATGTTCCCAGTCTTATCTCATCTCACAGGGAGAAACGCCTGGAAAGGTACTTCAGCAGAAAGTTTCTATGAGGCGGGAAATCTGCTGTGTGAACTTCGCCCTGTACTTCGACTTAAAGACACTTTCAGTAGCAGTTCTTGTCCAGTCTACCTGTCCTTCATTAGCCCTCTATAGTAATTATCCAATCACGTTCTCTCCTCACCCCCTTTATTATCTCTGCTAGGCCAGAATGGCCAGGGGTGAGGATAATGTTTCCCCTCCTGAGTCTGTCTGTCTACAGTATCTGTCTGTGAGCAGCTAATCTCGGGCTTCGCTGGATGGATTGGTGTGAAACTTTGCATGCACAAGAAGAATTTTTAACCCTTTTTTTGATTTGAGCTAAAAAAGCATTATTTTACACTTTGGCTATTCAAGAATAGCAGATAGCCTATACAAGCTCATAGCGCAGCACCGAGTGCCGCGCTATGAGCTTGTAGATCTACTATTTTTGAAAATGCGTGCAAATTAATATATTTACATTCTTATAAAGCGAACATTTTTAACTCAAATCTTTGCTTCTGGGGGTCCCTGGAACAAAATATTTCGAGATGGGGGTCCGCGGCCAAATACATATAGTTTTGGGGGTCCTTGACATGAAAAAGTTTGAGAACCACTGATATAGAAACATACGTTTTTCAGAAAACTGTTAGGATTTAATCGGAATCGGCCTCAGGTCTTAATTGGTTAAAATCAGCCTTGATGGTGCAACTGTATACAGGCCGCTTCACCTTTTGGCCTACCTTGAATCATAGGTCGTACAATCAAAAATGTTCCCCCTGGATTCCTTGGATCATGACGAAACCATAAACTGTAGGCCATGCTTATTTTCACCTGACTCGATTTTCCACCATTTTGCGTTTTCTTCAAAACAAACCTTTTGCTACTACAGATTTTGTCCTAAAACTCATGCAAATCCGTACACGTTCTCTCTGGAATCAGATTATTCAGATTCCAATAATTGCCTTCATAAATTATGGGAAGGGCCTATTTCTTACAAAAAACACCATACATCATGATCATGAACGCAACATCCAATCATACCCAAATTGGAATCGCATGTTGAGGGTCTCTAGAGAGCGAACCTCCAAAACCACGTTCATTTCTGCCCATAGGGAGCGCCACAAACATGAACAGTTGTCTGTCGTACAAACTCTGTTTCCCCCCCGCAGCTTCCTGACGGCTACACCCCACTGACACAGCCATGGGTAGGAAACCAGGCCTGGCAGAGATCTGTGCTTGGAAGAGAGCGC